>NW_026534838.1:3693528-3716372 GCF_026225885.1 Hylaeus anthracinus
GAAGAGAATACATCAAGTAATATATGTGGAATATGGTGTTGAGAAATGTAGCCAAAATTGAAGCGTTTTGAGTAAATTAATTCTTATATTTGGATTCCACTAAACTAACATTTAGATTCTGGTCCACTAAAACTACCTTAGTCAACGCGTACCTATTACACACAGAACTACATCTTTCTAATCAGAGAAAGAATAAACAAACTAATTTTTCAATAAAATTAAATCGTACAATAATTATCCCGAGAAATTTCAGTGTTGTTAATAATCTTGCACTGAATCAATCATAAATTATTGATACAATCCCGAGCAAAATGATTTCTCCCCAAACGTATGAGACTACGCACGAAGTGTTTTGATAATAGAAAGCCTAAAGGAATCAGGAGGAGTTCGATTCTATTTGGCACACTACTGGTCGACGAACGGGAAGCCGTATCTTCGTCAAAGTCCGCTGAAAGGCAGTTTCACTTTCCGCGCGATCCGAATCGCCGGTGGTCCCGACCGGCGCGAGATTGATTCAGCTAAGATCGCGGAAGCCCAGAAATCCGATTTATCGTGTTCGGGGTCAAGTTGAGCGCATTTGTACGCTGCAATGAAGAAGAATGGTCTTCCTACTCGACGCGCGGCGCGTGCGGAAACGACCGAATCCGGAATCTTTCGCGGCAACGAAATTTTTTCTTCTATCTTTCTGTAATATTTTGATTGAACTTCGATCTTTATTTTTGTAAATCCTTTCACCGAAATAAAAGGCATACGTCGAACGTCTAGACAGCAAAAAAGAATAGATCCAACAATTACAAACAATTCTAACCAGACAATTTTCTATTTGTCCTCAAAAAATTCATGAATACTCTCCCTTTTTCGGAGCGTCCTACGAAGGCTTCGTCGCTTAATTAAATTAACGATTCGTAATTTGCGGAGGAATAATTGAAAATTCTCTGTCATTACCGTGAAACGAAACGGACCAGATTCACAAAAGCCCGTACGAAAGGCGATTCGTATCTAGGAGCATTTGCCTGTAAATTCGCGAGCTTTCCACCGAAGGCCAGTTTTTCGTGCATCTAGCTTCGAAAAGGCGGCGACGACTTAATAACCGGATTACCACAGGAGTAATTTGGGATTAAAAAGTAATCGACTCGGTATCGTTCCGGTCCCCGTAAGGAAATATCCTACACGCTCTCGCGAGTCGCCGCGCGGCGGATACCAGATTAACCGGATGAAGAAAAATGGGAACGACGGAACTAAATGGAGGGGTTGGTCGCGGAAAATTTGAGCGTCTCAAAGTACGGACAAAAATCTGGTCTCGACACATTTGTTCGCTGGAATGAAAATCCACGAAACAGTGAAAAATTCGTACAGGGTAGACTGCGGATGTTTATGCAAATTCATATTTTCACAGACGTCTTATTTTCTGAACGGTAGAAGAAGTATATTACTGTAAATGTTTTATATATTTTTGTGTTTGTGCAGATTCTTGCGAACTTTACCATCGACTCGTCAGATTGCATAAATGTTCACAGTTATAAGTAGACTGCGGATTTGTATGCATTTATAGGAAATTCGAATGTGTAAGAAACTACAAAATGCACACAACGTGCTATTATATAAACAAATATTGAAAGTAGAGCTTATATTATTCCTATTTAGGGGAGTAAAATGAATTCCTATTTAGGTTCAATTTTCGTGGGTACGTTTGCTAAGATTTTATTTTGCACAAAGATCCGCAATCTACTTATAAGCTATTAGTTTTATATATGAAAATGGTGTAAAAATTGTAAGATAGTATTTGTTTTGGTAAAGAAAGCAAATAAAATTATTCGTCGTCCCCTTCATCTACGTTTCTCAATTTATCTCCATTACCTATACAGAGTGCGTTCGCAGAATTTACGTTGCTTTTCGTTGTGCAAAAAAACTTCTTAGGAGAAAGTTACGCTGTTTGAAGGTCCACGTGTAAAGGATGAAATTTCGAAAGTCATTTTCTAACGAGATTTCGAGGTCATCGGTGCTTTTTGTCAATGGAACGATATACCTTCGTTAAAGTAATGTTGTAGCTGACGAAATAACGAGTTCCTTCGACACTCCATTCCTTCAAAAATAGAATAAATACAACGTGGCGACCATGACGCGTTAAAAAGGATAAGAGTGTCCACAGAATTTTCTCTCACGAAGGGATCACACCTACCACGACACGAGCGTATCGAAAATTCTTTTGCCCATCCAGAAGAGGCTACTCCAGATTGTCGAGGGCGCGTGGAACAGGTTCGAAACGGTACAAAGCTAATAACAAGGCCCTAACCGCGACCTAAGGAGCAGGACAGAGACTCAGGTAACTCGGTACTCGGCGCGCAGGTAGACTTTGAGACAAGAGGTATCATTGTCCGAGTGCCGGGAGGCCGCAAGGCGACCGTTTACAAAGCGCTGGAAATTCCAGGTACCCTCCGCGTCGTTTAACGGAAAATAACAAAGTTTTCCTAACCTCTCGTCTTCGCCGTCGAGGATCGCGTCGGTCGTCGTCTTGTTTTCGTCGACAAATAATACCGTTTTCCGCGGAAACGAAGCGCCCGTCTCTCTTCCATCTCGTTTATCGTATCCTGACGTCGCCGGGAACCGTCGTCGACCCACATCCCGCGGAAGGTGGTACAAATTTTCGCGAAAGGAGAAACTCCGCGAAGCACCCCTGACGCAACGTGGAAGGTCTGGTCTAAATATTTCAGCGCTTCTGAGAAATCTTTATTTCTTCTTCTTGGCGGTTTTGTTGTAGCTTCGGACAGTGCTTTCCAAAGTACGAGAAAACTTCGGGAGCACGAAAGAAAATTTGTTAAGAGGGACGGATAGATTTGTCTAGTCGAAGAAAGAAACAAAAGGAACGAGACGATATTATATCAGGGGGATCGAGAAGTAATCGAAATGTCTTGGAAGAATTTTTCCAAACAGTTTTTGAAGGATGTTCACGACATCTATGAACATTCGATCAAGTCTTATTCCTCTGTAAGGAATATTCTTATATTCTGTTAAATAAATATCCTTCAGTTTTTATAGACATAGGGGGTACGAATATTTATGGGACCGCCTGACTGTGGGTATTGGCAGTATAGAAAAAACATAGAAAAAGTATAGAACGCATTTAACACTGAACCCACCACAAATTCAAACTGTAGCATGCAGTTCTTATATCCAACACAATGAACTGTCATCGAAGCAGTTCAGTTTTCTCATAATCGACGCCACCCCAACGAAGATTGGAAGACACCCTTCCCCTCGATCCTCGCCTCTCGCATCCTGAATACTCAAGAACCGCGTCTAACCGAAGCTAGAAGACGCTCGGGGGTCCTGCAACGACCTTCGGAGTGTTCCTATGAAATTTTCAACGCGTGGGTGGTGCGTTCCTGGTCCGCACGACCTCTGGCATCGGCCAAGAAGCGCAGGCAGAGGGGGAGCAGAGCGGTCCGTTCCACGGATAGACTACCAAGAATTCCTTGGGACCATTAATCTGCTCTCTGCGACACCCGGGGCCCCGTTTCCCTCCCCCTTTTTCCGTCAGCCAGCCCCCCCTTTGGGTCAGGTAAGCGTGGCCGTGTACCCAAGCCCGATCCAAAGGCATTGTCCGAGCGATGCCGATGAAACGGGCCAGGTTGTTGGCACCGATCAGAAACCACTATCGCGACCGGAAGCAGCCACGATCTTCGGTTCTTCACGGCCGAGGGGAGGGAGGGAGAGAGAGAGAGAGAGAGCTAATTGCACTCGTGAGAGAGGGGGGGGGGGGATACGCCGACTGTCGCAAGAGAGACTGGAGAACGAGTCGTCGATGAAGGTGATCCTTCAGAGTCGGCGGGAACCGGATTTTCAAGTCGAAATGGGCAAAACGAGATCGAAAGAGGGTAATTGATATTCGAGGGCGGGAATGATACCCGGGAATTAGACTCGTGACGTCGCGATTGGAGGAGACGAGGAGATGATTAGGTGCTGGACCCCTTTTCTTCGAAAGGGTGTGCAAAGTGCTAGGTGCGATTGTAGTTGACGAAATTCAGACCTTCGTTTGATAGTTGATAGACATTGTTCTCTCAGCATTGAAATTAAGTTTTTTAGGTCCCTAATGGAAAGTCCTGTCACCCGTTTCTGGGCGACGTGACACGATCAACGTGTTTACCCTTTGCACTCGAAGCCTTTTTTCCTAGTATCCACCAGCGTTTCTAAGGATGCTTTCTTAACATTCTATCGCCACGAATGCTGAGCTATCGAGATCTGAGAGTAACGTCACCTTTCGTGACACTTCGAGCTCCAAAGAAATTGTACCTAAAGAAACATTATCGCCGATGGATTTGCTGCGGTGAGACCTAATGGTGAAACCTAATGGTGAAACCTAATGGAAACCCGAGAGTCTCGAGTGCAAAGGGTTAAGTCTACCTAGCACCACGAGAAGACAACCCGCACAGTGGCTTCCTTAACCACTAACCACCACCAAGGACCCCTCCGAAGTGTCTTCCATCGCCACTCCTGTAGGTCCCCCACAGAATCGTTGGAAATTGCGTCCAGTCACCCGGTAGCCCAGAAAAATTCCTCATTCATACCGTGGAAGGCGACCCACGCGAGTTTCCGCGCGGCAGGTAGCCGGTGTCTGAGACGGGGCCCGGCTCAGGAATCCTCTCAGGTGACTGTTCGAAAGTTCCGTCAGCGGTACCCTGGGAGGGTCCGTCGGAGGAGCTCGCGGAGGCAAGTCAGACCAGGCCAGAGCCAGGCAGGCAGACCGACGGGCGTCGCGCAAGAAGGAACAATTAGAGGCCAAATAAAGATGAAGAAGCGAGTCACAGTCGAGCGAGTTCGCAACGAGCGTGTGTGTGATTTCGGTCACGCCGCGCGAGCGCCTGTACGTTGACCCCCGGAGAAAGAGGGGAAAGGAGAGGAGAGAACGGAAAAAACGAAGAAACACCGGGGGCAGGCAGCTGAAAAAGGGAGGGAAAAAGACGCCGAGAGATCGACGTACGGTGGAGCTGTAGTTGAACGGGGGGGGCGAGAGGGGGATAGCAGCGGGTGGAGAGGGGGAGAAGAAGCACAGAGGAGAGCGGCAGAGGGGGCAGAGAGCGAGGAGAGCATTTGCTCACCGTTCGTTCGTTCGTTCGTTCTTTCTTCCTTCGGTCGGTGAGGGTTCCTCGACTCGCCTCGCGGTTCGAACCCGCTCGTTGCCACCACGGAGAGAGGCCGGAACGAGAAGGGAACGGACGGAATGGGGGACCGAGGGGGGATCCTCTCGTGCAACGGAAAGAAACGACTGGACGAGGAAAAGGTACGAAGAGAGAGGCGGCTGGAGAAACGTTCAGGAGGCTGAGAACTCACTCCGAGAGACCGAGCAACCGACGTACACAGGTTCACCGCGAGTTAATCGTGCTCACCGTTCGATGATGCTCGGGGTCCGCTCCGAACGGACCCCCCCTCTGCCGCTCTGGGGAAATTTTTCATGCTCGAGGGGGGCGAGATCCGATTGGGGACCAGGTGACGCGACGAGGGTGGTGTATGCCGGACTGCGCGGCATAGGTCTGAGAACTGCGACGTACTTTGTATGAACAAAGTCGATGGCGCGGCGACGTCTGGCAATGACTTTATCATAGCCAGGGTATGCAATGTTTGGACAGCGGTATTACAAAGTCGCTGACCACTAACGACGAGAGTTTTTCCACCCCTTCCTGGTTGCTCCTTGAGGTCGATATCGGAACATCGCGTGACTGTGTAATAAAGTTTACTCTTGGTATCGTTACATTTCGTCTATACGATTCATTCGTCCCTGTAACATCGTGAAGTGGGACTTGTTTTTTGCACGTGATAGGTTACACCTAGCACGAACTCTTTGATACTCAGGATCAACGACGATCGACCTTCTGTGCGTGCTGCTGTAGTCAGTCTAAGTGTTCGTACCCTCTGTGTCTTTTTAAGAGATTCGTCTAAATTAACACTTTCGCTGCGGACGAAATAAGTAGCCGTTAGCTGGGAGCTGCAATTATGATATTTTCTTGATGACAAGTTTCTTACGATTTATCTAATATGGTTATTTTGAAAAATATATATTCGTGGTAACCTATTTTATATATAGTATGATTGTCGAACAACAAAACTGAAAAATAACAAAAACAACCATATATTTTCAGTTGGACGCACATGTGCAGCATCCCCGCAGCGAAAGTGTTAAACGATAGATTTGATGTTTCCAAAATAAATATTCCTTTTCTTCTTATAAATATAACGTACGTGAACAAACATCACGCTTGTGTGTATCAGTAATGAAAAATTGATTCGAAAACATCGTATCAACTGTTTAACATGTTCACGCCGGCGTGTACCACTGATGGCTCACGCCTGCGTGTCCAGCAGATGGCCTGCACCACCGCGCCGCCCCAGAAACACAAGTACCAACGACGTTCACCGTGTTAATTTAGACAAATGTCTTCAAGAAACATAGAACGTACCGTGCGTTCGACACATCGATCGGTTGTTCATCGAAACCCAGTTTCGATACCAATTCCAAAGTTGCGGGACAGCCGATGGTCAAGGGCTAGCATCGCAAAGAAGCGATTTGGAATCCGTAATGAGATCTGTAGGTAGAGGAGGACCGAAGGCTCGTTGAATTCGAGCGGGTAGCCCGTGCAACGATGTCGCCAAGGAGTTGGTAGATAGTTGCGGGTTAGATTGGGGCTGATTGGGTAACCGCTAAGTATATCGAGCTTAGAGTACTTCAGGAACCTTCGTACAAGGGCACGATGCTTGTTTGCTCAATGACGGTGGGCTACCGAGGCGTTTGCGGATCTACAGGTGACTAGCTACGTTCCGCTATCCTTCCTGTCCTCTCATCGCCGGATTAATTACGTTTTCGGACCGTTTCGAACCGCTCGGTGGACGCGAATTAAAAGACAAATTTAGAGAGGGAATTAAAGTCCGTCGCGGGAGCTGGAACTTGCGTACAAAGAGCTTCTTTTGTTGGAGCGAAACCTTGTAAAACGAGAGAGAGGAGTTGGGAATCGAAGAGAAATTAAAATCTCTTCGGGGTTAGGTATCGTTTACCCCGCGATCTTATTGTCGAACCCTGTCAAATCCCGAGAGACGAAAGTTGCGATCGAGCGTTTCATGGATGAATGGAAATTAAAATCGTTTAAAGCAGGCGTTTGCCCCGCGAAAGTCGCCCCCGAGCCAGGAACACGCTCTCCTCGATTGGATTCCATTGTGAAAGCGGCTTTAGGTGACGCGTGACAAATCCCGGCGCGGAGCACGCGTAATACGCATGTCGAATACACATGAACCCGCTCTTAAAGGGCTCGTATCCACGCCTCCAGTGTTCCGGTACAAGATTACTTATCGGCCGCGACAGGATACTCTACTTTAAAGAAGCCACTCTCGCGCCCCTGCCGCGGCGATGTTTTCGATACGTCGGCCGGTCGACGATTATCGGGCGTAATGACGAGTCTTCTCGTCGATGCACCCTGATCGGTTCGATGCTTCTCGTTTCCACGCTCTTGCAAGCCGGACAGAGCAACCAAGTGTTTACATACACTCGTAAACATCGAACCTACCATTTAATTTAAACGAGAAAGAAGTAATATACTAAAAATTCAAATGTCATTTTTCTGTTCACAGGTCATATCGTACGTGTACATATTATAAATAATTATTGTAATATCATATGGCAAGGAAAATAAACTCTGTTTACGGGGAAACAATTTCTAGTTTGTTTCGGAAATACAAACAGTATTGTATAGTACGCATATGTACAGTATATATTGGATTGTCCAGAAAGTTCGTGGCAATTTTTAAGAAATTTTTAAGAATTGAATTTGAATTTTGATGTATATATTTATTGAAATGTATAGGTACCGTTTTGTTCCGCAACCTTCTCCACCTTTTAAGAGATGTACGCATGTTATTTGTTTTTAGTGTTTCCGATATATTAAGACCTGTACCACGTACGAAAAATCGGCATGAACTTTTCAGACAAACCAATATATTACCATACAATATTACAGTATAACACGTATAATATTACAGTATATTACAGTATAATACGTATATTGTATGGCATACTCAACGAGCTACACTGTCCCTACTACTACTGTCCCGAAGTGTCAGGCGAATCGGTCCTGCGGGACGATCGATGCAACACAGAAGCGAAACTGTCCGCGAAAGAGGAACACTCGACGAAAAGTGTCGAGTGCCACTCGTCGGATCTGAATCTTTCGATCATCCGGCGCGCTTACCCTTTGATCTGTCCCCGCTCGATCATCCCCCGCTCCCCCGGGCACTCTTTTAATTACTCTGATTTTTCACGCGTTCCGCGTTCCCCGGCCGTGAGGGCAGGGAAACAGGGGAAGAAAAAAAAGGAGAGACTGCTACTTGTCGCAGGGTAGCGCCTGCTAAACCGATATCTTTCAGCGTCACGGATTCTTTGAAGTGTATCGACTCGAGGGACTACCCCAACCGCCGGGTGTATCGCTGCGGCTTTTAATTACGCGCCAATTAATTAACACACCGCTCCTGCTGTTTCTTTTTTCATCCTCCTCACTTTTTCACCGCCTTTCTCTCCCTTTCGTCGGTGCAAGTTTCTCCCTCTCTCTCTCTCTCTCTCTCTCTGTTTTTTTTTTATTTAGCCGGACGTAGCCACGCGGAGCCATTAGAGGCTGTAACGCGACCGCGCCACCCTTTGCCGTGCCAGCGAGTTGTCTCGTTAAGAAATTAACCGCGAATTAACGCTGTTTTACCGCATAATTAGATGACCTGCAAAGATTGCCCCTTAATCCGCCGCGACGAACCGTTTTCCCCCTCGATATCTCGTTGCAAACAATACCCCGCATTGTATCCTTTCTTCTTCCCTTTCGTCAGCCGACTCTATTTCTAGCCGCGTTTAATCGCTCGCGGATCTTCGAAATGCCATTCCTAATGAAACTTTCCGCGCCCGTGGGGAGGAGAACATAAACCTCTAGTTATAATTGTTTCGAAATTGACTGCGCCACGTGCGGGGAACGCCCATGGGAGTTCGAGAAACGTAACCAAGCGAGATCCTAGGTTTTCGCAAACGGCGTACGTCCGTCAAAAATTTGACGAAACTTTCTGAATCGTCGCAAGTAGCTTCGTGCTTCTTTAAAGTAAAGGAAAGAATTTCTATTGCCGCATATGTCTCTCAAAGTGGGACAAGTCGAAGGAATTTAAAATAATAAATTGCATATATAAATCGTCGCGCATTCGCGATGATCGAGTACCGATTCGCACAATCACGAGAGTAATCGAAACTTCGATAAACCGTACTGATTAAAATCCGCGCACTCGACGTCCCCCCGGGTTTCAATTCGTGCGCGAGTAGCAATCGAGCCTTACGGAATCGATAAATTAATGACTACAGTTCTGAGCTCCGCCCTCGCCACTCGAGGGCCCTAAGTGCAATTTAAAAATCATCGGCGTGAAAGTCGTTACATGGAGATTTTCCTATCAAATCCGACGGCTAAACACGGCCACGAGCTCGCGTTTTCCTTTATTTCCGAACGGTCGTGGGAGTGGGGGTGGAATCGATGATTGACGCGTAGTGGGTGCGTAATGTTTTTTTTTCTTTTTTTCTTTTTTTTTTTTTTTTTTAATATATCAAACACATTCCCGACCGCGTTGTTTCTTCCACCTCGACGCCCGTCGAAATAATCGACGTGACCCCCCGCGGGTCGTTGGAAAAAACCGCGGCGACAAAAGCACGCGGACCGCGTCGAACGCGAAAATCAAAATAATTAAACGCCGCGATGACGTTACACCGTGTCGTTCCGACGACCCTCGAGACGATACTCCGAAAGCACTCTCTCCTCAGGGATCATTAAAAGGATGGGGGGTCGACGAAGACCACTCAAGCGGGCCACGAGGAATTTTTTTTTTATCGTGAATATAGTAGAAATCCGCTCCAACGTTCGCGGAGATGCGAGGAAAGCGATCCCGGGGACCAAAATGCGGTCCTCGTGTGATCAGATGAGTGTTGTGTATGTCGGCCATGCGCACTTTCTTTTGAAATGTACGATAAAGATTTCGTTACAGGTATAGGTAAACATTCTGTTGGTAAAGTTGAAAACCGATTGAAGTTAGGCTTCGGAATATGCTCTTGAATGAGCAAAGTTAAACTGAGAGAAATGAGAAGTAAATTATTTTCGATCAAGAAAAAACATGGACTTGCGCCATAAAATGGAGGGAAAGTCAAAGTTTCGAGGGATAAAAAGAGAAAGAAATGAAAAGTGTCGAAACTTGACAAATTGGAGATACTTTTCGAAAAATCAAAAAGTGTTATAGAGGACGAATTCAAATATTTCGTATTTACCTGGACAAGGATTCTGCGTATGCTTTCGAGTGGACGAAAGTCGAACTGGTCATTTAACCGGAATCGCAAAAGCCGAGCATAGAAAATGCTTTATAAAAGGCGAGATACGAAATTAATCGTGTCCCGTTCGTAACGCGGTCGTTTATTTTCTTCCCTTTCGGCTTTTCCTTTTCTCGGGGCGATATTCTCCGGTGTCCCTTTGCAGAGCGGCGAATGAAAAATAAATTTCGTAGATGGTATCTTGAATTATTCCGCGGCACGAGAGAAACTGTCGTTCACATTGTTGCTCGACTTTCGTGCACGGACGATATTACTTAAAATTTACTTTTTCCTTCGATCGAACGTTCTTCGATGTTTGAATTGTATTTTTGGTAAGATACCGAGGTGGATTGTTTTCGAAGTCTCCACCGTTTCCGTAAAGAAACGATAGATTTTTGTTCAGGTTCATATATATCAAAATCACGCCACCGCGAGGCAAATAACTTCGATACGAACGGTATCTGTAAATTTTAGTACGCGGTCCCAAAAATGACGGCGAAAGTAACGAATTCCTTCCTGGAACCAGGAAACAAGTACTCGGTTTGTTTACTATTTGTGGAAGTCGCGTTCATCGATCCAAGCGAACGATAAACAAAGTCGTAGCGTCAATTATTCAGCGTGAGAGCTCCGCGAACATTTTCAGTAGCGAGTGTCTCTATTTTGTCGGTCGATCGACGCTCACCTGGCTGAACGTAATTAGAAGCGGAATAATTAGAAAACATCGCGATCTGGCTATCAAAGGAGAGACGTCGTCGAGTGGACCTCGCGGTACCTCGTAAAAAGTTCCAGCCACTCTCGAACTCGGTCGTGGAATGATCTCGGAGGCCAAAAGTGGAGCGAAAAGCAAAGGAGAAACTTTTCGCGGAGCAATCTTCGATCCCGCGTGTTCTCCGTTGGTTTTTCTTTTCTTTTCTTGTTTTCTTTTTTTTCTTCTCTTTTTCTTCCCTCCACGGCCCGTTCCGGCGAATCGTAAAAGTAATAGATACGAGTGGCGTTATGAATCTTATTTACGGCGTGTGGACCAAAGAGTGAGTCGTAATTCACTCGGTCGAACGAGTACCTTTCTCGCGTCGCGTTACTCTTTGATCTCGAAAGGAGAAAAGTAAAAACGTCGACGGTGCCGTTCTAAGCACCGATAATTTAAATATAAACGCGACGAGTGCGCAAAGAATACCTCCGTGGAGTTTCCTGAAACGTTCACGGTGTACGGAACGGTGAACACGTAGTTAACCCTCTTACAAGGAATTCTTTCCAAGTGTCCGTCCTTTTCTTTCGGAAAATATACTCTGCACGATATATGGAACATCGAAATATATTCGACACGTCTTTTCTCATTTTAGTCCATTTCCATAATTGAGAGATCATTAAAGGATCCCTCAAAGTCCATAAATAAAAGTACGAAACGTCCGAGTCTATAATTTTGCACAACGAATATTCGTTGTATTTACGTTCGATATTTCGTATACCCTTGCATACTTTTAATTCTTCACGGATGCAAATCCTATTGATAAACATCCGCAGTCTAATAAGAAGAAGATCGTATTCGTCCAGGTACCATCTAAAGAAATCAAGCTCGCTGTTCAAATCTCCCGCGCTACCCAATAAAACTATTCGTAAAAATATTTTTCGACAGGTTCATCCATTCGCGAGACATCGACCCGTTCCTCAACGAACGAAACACCCTGTATAACCAGAGCGTATCTACATCTTTCCACGACTCTATATCTGCCACTTTTGGGCGAGAACGAAATTCAAGCACGCGTTCGATTCGATAAAGAGGCGAGGATTTACCATCGCGGACCGAACTGTGAAATTCGCCAAGAGAGATCTTGATTGTTGCGTGAACCGTGGGTCACGAGTACACCCTAATGATTCGTCTCTCGAGAGCAGCATTGAGAACCGCTGGCTATGTTCGGTCGAGTCTAGCGAGGGGGTGAGGAAGGAAGGAAGGTAGGTGTGGGTAGGAGAGGGTAGACCAAGAGTGCAAGAGAAAGAGGGGGATGGGGAGAGAAGAGAGACAGCGAGAAATACAGAGAAGGGTGCCGGTGGGGGGATTGGATGGAGCAAGAGGGAGAGGGAGGGAGAGGTTGGTGCCAGGGTAGGTTTTGATCAATATCTCGCCCCCACTCCGTACCGCCACCCTTCGTGACGGTACACCATGCCCCCACCAGAACCCCATCACCCGACCACCATGAATAACCAAGACCATATAGCGGCCTGCAGATTAAATACATCGTGGTACCATACGATCAAACCACCCTCAACCAAATCCAACCCCCTGCCACCCCATCCTCCTCCTCCTCCTCCTCCTCCTCCTTCTCCCACGCGCCCATCTCGCCTTCGCCGCTCACCGCCGCCTCCCTCCTCATCCCTGCTCCTCCCGTCCCCGCGACCCTGCAACCCTCCTCTTTAACAGCTACCGCCGCTTTCAACGTCGTCGACCATCGTGTTCCCGTAAGAACGACTGATTTGCCGCACCACCGAGCCGAAAGGGGTGGCCGCGGAGCGACAAAGAGAGCCCCAGGGTGTGGTGGGTGGACAGGCGGGCGAACGGTGGCCGTGTGTATGTGCGCGCAGCGCCACGGAAACCCCTTTTCCACCGCATTCCGATCTCTCGCGTTTTCCCACGGGACATCGCCGACGTGCAAACGTACGCTCGCAAGGACAACGTCCCCCCGGGGACCGTTTTGCGACACCACCCGATCGCGAATCCTGCCCCACCCGGAAAAGAACCCGGTTGAATCGCGCAACCCGCGGATTGACCGTCTTCGGACGTTCCCTCGGCTGACGGATGACATCCAGATCGGATTTGTATCGCGTTCGCGCCCGTGATAGAACCCCACGTGGTCGTCTATTCGCGAGGATTCACGGCAAGGATCACGCTCGAAACCCGGGTTACGACTTCTCGTCTTACGGAACGTCGAGATCCATCTCGTGGAATTACTGGGATAGACTCTATCAGGGCTCGTGGAAACGTGGACTTTAAGATGGAACGGAGAAACTGGAACGATTACCGGGTCCCGTGATGGGGATCGTATTCAATATCGCGAAACAAGGTACGATGTCGGTAAGCGATCGTTACTCGTGGAATGCGATATTCAATTGTACTGGGTCATACCCACGAGCTCCTGTCGCTCGTTGTTCCCTTCGAACGAAATTAGTTGCAATTGAGCCGTTCGCTGCACGAATCGATTAACGAAATGAAACAACAATTTTGTACATTTTTTTTTTCTTTTTTTTTTTAATAAATAAATAAATAATTTATTCAATGGCCAACAACATGTTGTAGTTTAATGGCGTATTACTCGGGAACGTTATTATAAATATAAAAAGATTATACCGAGTGCTTTGTCGCACCTTAATTTCAGATTTTTCATAAAGCGCAGTTAGTCGACTTTTAACGAGACATATCGATCGCTCGCTCTCAGGGACATTTCGTGACGGTACTGTATCACGTAAGAATTTAGGCCTCCCATTCCATGACAAGGTCACGTAGATATTTTTTTACCCCCCTCCCTCCTACGTAATTAATTAACTCTTCGCACTCGAGGCCTTTTTTTCCTAGTATTTGCCAGCAACTCGAGATGTTTCTTAGCATTCTATCGCCATGAATTCCAAGTTACCTAGATCTGAGTATAATGTCACCTTTACCTCACCGACAATCATTTTATCGACACTTCGAGTCCCAAACAAATGAAACCTAAGGGACTGAGAGTCACCTCTCGAGTGCAAAGGATTAATCAACGGCTCGTAAACGCTTGTAATAGTTCGGAATCCGTATCACCTAATTAAATCAAAAAATTCCCCACCATTCGATCCCATCACTGAACGCCACGGTGGAGAACATTTCTCGATGAAAAAGTAGGCTGGTCACACGACCACCCTCGAATTCGCGAGTCGGGGGAACCGGTTGAAAATAATTGTCCGTATCTGAGAATAATGGAGGCCGCACGGAGACTCGAGACCTGGCGGTTTGCTATTAGGCGCTAATTTAGTTGTAAGCCGTAGAGTTGTCAGGAGTGAAAGGGATCCTCGGGGACGATGTTCATCCTGACGGACGAGCGCCGCTACTCCAGTTTCTTCGAGGAACGTATTAAAAGGGGATGAAACAGTCGAGCCACTGCGAAGAATTTCGCGAAACTCGATCCCCTCCAACGTCTCCGGCGTTGAATGGCGAACCTCTAACTCCGCGCGACGTACTATGCCGATAGATGTTACGTGTTCCCTCCCTCATAACAGAATTCAATATTTTCCTTCGTTGCAGACAGAACATGGTTTGTTTACCAAGCTTCCAATGATTTGTTGCAGCTCTCTCGATCTCGACTAACCGATCGAGGATAAATCGATCAATCGCTAGGAATTTGGTAACGTCGCATTCGTTTGGTTGATTCGTAAATAGACCACGGATGTTTATGCATTTACGGCGAGCGAAATTGTGGGACGATCTACGAGGATGCACGCGAATGTAAAAATATATAAAGTGCACAGATCGATTAACTCCGTGAAATAAAAAATCGAGAAATGCGACGAAATAGTGCACAAATAATACTAAGTAATAATAATCCGATGTAACTTGTCCTCGATGAAGCTAAAAACAAAAACTATTTCCGAGTCGACCTTATAATTGAAAATTGAATTATTCCGGAAACTCGATCTAGGCATTTTAAAAAAATATATTTAAAATTTGTCCCTGAAGAAGTTAAAAACAACAACTATTTACGAATCAACCCTGTTTAGGAAACTCTAGATCGCCTACGAAATTCCAAAAGGAATAGTACAATTTCCGTCATCGACCCTTTATTCCAAATACAGTTCGTCGGAGAAAACCTGTGGCTCACCAGCTATGTAACGTGTGACACGGCATGTGCGTCCGCACGCGTGCCGATGGCTGCGTATAAATCAAGTATAGACAATGCACGCTAAGTATTAGCATTTCAATAAGCGGCACGAGCTGCGGCAGCATTAACCACGGGCGGCTGCGGTGCACTTTTTACTAGAACGCGGTTGCGCTATGGAGTCACGTGGTGGCTCGTTCGCGTCAGAAGCGGCCAAACATTCTAATCCAGATACAAAATTTCATCCCCTATTTCTCCATACGTATACCAATTCATCTTTCTAATTACATTTATACTATTCGTAGCAAGTGAAAGTGCGAGAAAATTGACAGAATCGCAAGACTAAAACATGTTCAACGTTTTAGGTTTAAAAGATGAGAAACATTTTCATTCGAATCTCAACCTCAATCTCAATTTAAATCCCTACACGTTTCTTATTATTTTACAAGTAATTCTGTTTATACTCGACATTTCGCAGTACCGTCAACTACAAGACCGCGAATATCTGACAAAAATAGTATACCGAATAAGTAATCCGTCATAAAACATCCTAATACGTATATTACAGATAACTGAAGTATATATAAATACACCCGACCGTATTCAAACATTCGTTTCGGTTTCGCAATGTTTAACGTTTCAGGCCACGATGCCCTCTCGACCGGCAACGCGGTTCATTATCGTTGACGTAACTAATTCACCGTCTAGTATGCGACGAGTCGAATATCGCGCGCCATTGGGAGACGTTTCGCGACGCTGACAGCTCTCGTCACATGTCTTCGCGACGTCCTCGTTCTGCAATCGCAGGCAATAACGACGCACGAAATTTCCACGCGAAGACAGACACGAGGAAGAATGGATTTTAATTCGAGCTCGAATAAAATTTCCCGAATGTACGATCGCTTCGGTGCGTCACGATTCGGGCACGGTGGGTCGCGAGACGGTTTTCAGAGGCGATCAGTCGGTTGTCTAAGGCTTAGAGCTTTTTCGCACGACGATACGCGTATGCAGGATATACCGATGGTACACATAATGTTATGGAAGCGTTCAGACGACGATTCTCGCGAGATACAGTATCGCGATACTGATTTTCGGTATCCGCGGTTGGTCGGCTGCCGGCAACTTTTTCTGCGTCGGGACGAAACATTGAAATAGATGCGAGCATTCACACGACGCTGCGCACTATCGGCGAATTCCTTCACCTTCCTCATAAACAAATTTTAGACATAATAATTGAAGAATTTACATGGATCGTTACAAAGTTCTTCGAATAAAATATGAAAAGCTCCCGTTTCTTCTCTTATATTATTAATAGGATGAACTCAATATTTTCTCTTAACTTTTCTACTTTTAGTAGCTGTTTTATGTAGAAAGCAAATGGATAAAGCTTCAATCTCATCCATTATTTCAGAAAGGTTTTCACTAACTAAGAACGCGTGTTTCTCAAACGAGACCCGATATGTTTAACTGAAAAACAACGAAAGCTACGAAATTAATTGGATACAGTATCGCATAAGTATCTCGCTAGCAGATACGTATCGCGTATCGTTAAGCGTCTCCCGCGGGTCAGTCCGCGGCGCTGTTATTGAAATACTTGCTGCGTACTTACTCGCGCAAGTATTCGCGAGCTAAGAGGGCCAGCCGAACGAATAACGCGCGACGGGATAAATGTTTAGCCCGCGTGCAGTCCTGCCCGAACTATCGGAAAATCGATCTGACCGGGGTCCCGGGTTGATTACGGAACTCAAGAACCCGTGAAACTTCAAAAGCGGCCGTTTGTTGTTAGTTGCCGATTAGCAAACAGGTTTCACCCTCGCGGACCATCCTCCGGACTGGATGGGATCGGTGGCTCTGTTTGTATGGCGAGTATTGCCGCGCAAGAAAGGAATTACTCGATTCAATCGAACTTGCAAACGTTTCGATCGATTAGTCCAAGACGAGGATGTAGAACCTCTCGTCCTCCGGGCTTGTCCCTCTTTATCTGTCTCCCTTGGACGCAATCACGAAGTTTCGCGGGGATTACTTCGACTGCCGCGTCCAGGAAGCGGTCATTTGTATAAACAGCCACGTCATCGCCGCGCCAGGGCGACCAGCGTCGACGCCGCAAAAATATTACCGTCCGCGGTTCTTCGTTCGCTCGCTCGCAGACTTCGAGGACTCCGTATTCGCTAGATAACGAACGCGGCGCCGATTGCGCGGGAATACGCGCGTCAGTACAGTCCCTGGGCAATTCGAACCTACGATGCCTTCCAGAATGACTCGTCAAATTGTAATGCTCTTATGCATAAGAGAGGGAAGATGAGAGAGGAAAGATGAGAGAGGAAAGATGAGAGAGGAAAGATGAGAGATTGGAATACCGGATGAACCAGAGATGTGCGAGGAAGAAAGTTAAATCCATAGAAAAATGTTTATGGCGTTGATGACACCTGTTTGCAACGCTTGGGTACTTCGAATGACCATTTGGAGACAAACTGTCGTATTTTGTCCGTCATATTTCGTGCAATTCTAGAGTATGCTAATCAATGTTTCGCAAACGTCAGACAAAAATTGCATCGCTGAATGGAGATGACCATGAACATCTAATGTTTCAACGAACGGAATCGATGGACAATGAGAGAAACTGTCGTGTTTCGTGCAATTCTAGATGAGTATCTTCGAAGCAAAAATAAATCAAATTTCAAGATTACAATCCATGATACATGGTCCTTGGAAAACGAGACACTTTCACTTAAATTTTGATACTAAAGCAACTGACACGTTCATTTGTATCTATTTCTATCTTGATGGGACAAATGATTAGTCTTAGAAACACTTTTTGAAATGCGAAAATACTTTACGTGGAACTAAATTGAATAATGCATGACACAATTAGAAATAATTCTCACATACCATATAGGAACTGTATACAAAAATTTGAAAATGGTCCTAGTGTTAAACCTTAATAAACGTGAATTTTCATGAACCTCCATAGTCTAACAACTGAAAATAAATATAAACAAATTTCTCACGCCATAAATCAATGATCCCATCTAATGACTCTGGATACCAGCAACAGAAACATCCCGACGAGGTTCAGTTTGGCCGCCGATTGCTTGCGAAGCAATCGCAAAGAGAACACCGTCCATCGACTAATCCCGACAAATTCCAGGAGGAAAGGACCCCATCCGGTTTCCACGAATCACCGGGGAGGACGCGTTCTCCGGGTAGCGTTTGGTACCGGTCGGGTCGTTGGTTCGCGTCGAGCGACCAGGAGCGATCCATCGCTTTAAGGTTGAAGCCCAGGTTCGTTGGTTCGCGGCTACGCCGTTGCTACTCAGGATTCCAGTTCTCTCCCCCTCCCCCTCTCTCTCACGGCTCTCGTTCGTTCCAGCTCGAATCCCCGCGCCCTCCGGCAACCCAACCCATCGCGTCAGGAACCTGTTCCGCCCTTCCCCTCTCTTGTTCGTTGTCTTGCGCCGTCCTCCGCTCTCTCTCTCTCTCCCTGGGAGAGAAAGAGACCGTCCCAGCGTCCTCCTCTACGCTGGGTTCTCGCTCGCTATCGCTAACGCGCGCGCGCTCGCGCTCCAGCGTCGGGCTGCTGCGCGTCTACAGCCGTAGATATTACTGTTGCGTGTGGGACGAACGGAGGGGGCAGAGAGAGAGAGAGAGAGAGTGGGGAAAGGAACGGAGAGCGAGAGGGACGAGAGGCGATAGAGAAGGACGCGTCGAGCTCCCCCGGTGCACGTGCGTGCGCGTAAGAGAGGGAGAAGGTACGAGAGATGCTAGAGCGAGCATAGGAGAAAGAAACTCCGTGCACGCGCTGCCATTGTTTGCAGCGTGTGTCTCTCTAGCATTCTACCTCTCTCCGGCGATCTCTCTGTCTCTCCTCTCTCTGTCTCTCCTCTCTCTCTGTCTCTCCTCTCTCTGTCTCTTCTGTCTCAGTGCCCTCTTCGGCGCGTCTCCTCGCTCGATCTATCCTGCTTTTTCTGTTCCCCGTCGCTCCCCTTCCAGCCGCTCCTCTGGTCTTTTTTTTCATCCGTTCGCTCTTGTTCCCTCCTCAGCCTCCCGCTCTCTGGTCGGCTCTCGCGGCTGCGGGTCTCTTCTTTCTTTTTTTTTTTTTTGCTTTATGTTTTTTTTCAGGTTGCTACGATTTTTGCCTACCGGGGCAAACGAGTGGCGGCTCACGCGGCCGAGGGCAGTGTAAATCGCGACGAAAGGGGACCCCGGAGAACGGTGGAACGACACCCGGGGAGAAGAGGTGGAAAAGTCGAGAGGATGCAAGGTTGCTGGAAGAAGGACGTAACTGGGCCGATGATCCTGCCTGAAGAGCGAGAGCTACTTACCTCGACCTTTCTTTACGTGGGCCTGCGCTTTTTCTCACGAACGAACGTGTCTCCCGTGCCTAGCACCCTCCCCCTCCGCCATGGAACTCCCTAACACCGCGGGAGACGCGAGAGTGGACGTTACCAGGACGATGATCTCGGCGAGGACCGTCTTCCCGCGCAAGACCAGAGATTCGAAATTCCGAATTGCCGCGCTATACTAGAACTCGGTCCATTCGATGAATATTTGAACAGAAAAAGAAGAACTCCAAATCTACCTATCAAACTACGGAACAGAGAAGGAAGAAGGTTCCTCGAAGAAAAAAGTCGACCCTCGAGGGGCGTATTTTATACAAAGATGCTAACCAAAGAATGTTAACCATCCGACCACCGAAAGTGTCGGCCAGGTGACACGAAGGAAGGACGAAAACGTTACCCCTGTTTGTACGATTGTTCCTTCTGTTCCGTCGGGGTTGTCCTGTCCACTTACACGCACCCTCCTTCACGGCTCACTTAACTCACGACATCCCCCTGAATCTTCGCCTATACTTGGCATTCCCCTCGAATCGCCGCGAGAGCCGCGCGTTTGACGCGCCACTGTCGAACCCGGTCGAGAGATCAGCGACAACGACAGCGTTAATCGACGTCGAGTTCCGTGCGATCGGTTCCGAGGAACCCCCCGAGAACCATTTCCCAAAGAAGAAGGGAGAGGAGGGCGCGAATACCGAACACGCGACTCACGAATTCTCGCTTCCTTGTTCCACAAGGGAGGGGGCGATGATTTCTCGAGCGCACGACTTCTAAACCAGTTTCCACTGGTAGATACGCCTCTTCTTTTCTAAGACGAGACCTTTTTGCGCCGTCCGATGACGAAAAAAGACAGGTCGTGGAAGCGGCAGGAAAACGGCAGGCGAGGAGAGAGGGGAGGGGGTAGAAGAAACGTAGACGATCCATGAGACACTCGGACACGCTCGTTTTTTCCGTCGTCTTTCAAACAGGTTTTACATTCGGCCAATATTGTCGTAGTAAAGTGTTCTTGTTTACCGTGTCGATAAGCTTGTCGCGTATCTTTTGAGCGGGTGCGCTCGTTGGGCGCCAATGGGCGCGGAGAGAAACCCGCTGGGACGACGAACGTGAGAGGGGAGGGGGGAGAGAGACCGAACTGCACACCGTGAGAGGGAGAGAATCGAACGCGCTGGAGAGCCGCAGGGTGAATCTTGGCTACGGACGAGGAACAGAGGAACGGATAAAGAACCGGAGGAAAAACAAAGACTAGGTGGAGCGCGAGAACGTGGACACGGGGGGGAGGAGGAGGAGGAGGGACGGCTGAAGAGAACGGGAAAGATGCGTAAGAAAAGTGGCAGGCCTACATTTCAGACACTGCTGGTCTCGTTATTTTTTCTTCCATTGCCTACTTCACTGTCTAGTTTTTTTTTTATTTTGGTCCTTTGCCTTGTCCACTCAAAGGTCCTAGAAGAAGGAGAGACCAGCGAAGACTCCCTGTAACAGGAAGGACCGACGGAAACGTTGACCAAACGAGGCGTCGAAGTAACAACATGATTAATATGCAATCCGGCGAAATTGATAGTTTGTGGGAGAGATGGGAAACCTGCCACCTGAAGACCATGAGTGGCCTTTGTTTATCATAGGGTTGCTATAGCGAGTCGCTAGAGGGGACAGTGATTTCACCCTTCACCCTATTCGAAATTAAGGAAATCTATGATATTTGTTAAAAAGGACTCTAAGAAGAGGTTGAAACGTCTCTATCAAATAGAACATTGTTCGAGCCTCTACGATACTCTGAAAGAGTAAAGAGGAAACTCTCCTGGGAAAGTTATGCGGGAACTAGACTAAAAACTGACGTCATCTTCAACCCTCTGTTCAAGATCAAGCAAAACTAACAAACAGTTATATTACACGAATTTTTAACAAAAAGTATCCCTAATTTTGATCAACGGGACTAAATAGAATAAACAAATGCTTCCGCAAGCCTCTAGTTTGATTTCCACTTCAAACATGTCCGAATCGATCCTTGTACTGATAAGGCATTATGTTGCCGGTTTCGATGACGATACCAATTTACCAAAGATGAACCGAAAGCGACAGGCAACGTTTCGTAGTCCTTCTCTCGGGAAACTTCTACTCCCCTCTCGTCTGGTTCTATTAATTTCCGTGGTTGGAAACTGCGCCCGGAACCGCGGCGCTCCGAGTGTCTTGCGAACGCAAATAGATCGATAGATCGATGCTAACGCGTGCGTAAGTTTAGCCGCAGCGGTGAACAGAGATCGCTTTCTGCGCCCGAATTCCCTCCGCGAACCACGGCCGCAGACATCGGAGGAATTGGAAACTCGTCGGCGGCGTTCCAGTCAGGGGAATGCTACTTTCCTCGAAAAGTCGAAGAACCACCGAGGGGAGAGCCCCGAACGCCTACGGGGGGTGCGAGGATCAATGGAAACGCGCTATTATGGGAAACTAGTAACCAAGGAGAGGTATTTTTAAAAGGCCGATAATCGAAAGTCGTAACGCGATCGAGTCGTATATCTGTCCATGCGTCACTGTACAACAGTATTATCGTTTACTCTTCTTCGCTGTAATCTCGTTACTGGACGGCAGATTTCACGCGTTTATGATCCGAACTAATATAATGAAACGTGCACTTATGCTAAACGAAATCACAATTTTATTATATTAATTGTAGAACAGATTGAAAAATCCGATAACTCAAGCGAAAGAGGAAAACTAAACGCAGCAACCGTGGTCGTTTTCTTTGGAAAAGTTGCGCGAGAAAATCGAGTGAAATTAGGGAGATTCATTTTTGGAGATCGACGCATTACTAAATCTCTAAATGATAAAGTTATAATATTGGGTTGTCCGGAAAGTCCATGCCGATTTTTGATAGGTGGTGCAGGTGGCGAATACGTCGAAATGGTTGGAAACAAATAACATATATGTGTACATCCCTTAAAAGGTGGAAAGGTTGTGGAACAAAATGGTAGATACCTATGTGAATCAACAAATATATATTACAATTGAAACGTGCCTTTCAAGTTTTCTTAAAACTTGGCATGAACTTTCTGGACCACCTAATATATATTAACAAATACAATATTCTCCTAATGAATATACAGGGTGTCCCAAAAGTCGCGGAGGAGCCGGAAATGGGGGGTAGCTGAGACGATTCTGAACAACAATTTCCTTTACAAAAATGTCGGATGGGGCTTCGTTAACGAGATATTAAGAGAAAACCCCGACCAATCAGAGCGCGCGTAGACCGTTGCAGCGGCCGCGGTAGCGAAGGCTACGCACGCGAACAAGTGACTCGACGTGCATCGAAGCATCGACCTAGCGCGT
>NW_026534838.1:3716772-3723105 GCF_026225885.1 Hylaeus anthracinus
GCACGCGAACAAGTGACTCGACGTGCATCGAAGCATCGACCTAGCGCGTAGCCTTCGCTACCGCGGCCGCTCCAACGGTCTACGCGCGCTCTGATTGGTCGGGGTTTTCGCTTAATATCTTCCTAACGAAGCCCCATCCGACATTTTTGCAAAGGAAATTGTTGTTCAGAATCGTCTCGGCTACCTCCCATTTCCGACTCCTCCCCGACATTTGGGACACCCTGTATATTTGTTTTCTTTCTGTTAAAGGAAACTGCAACACGATGTAATTAGTTGACAACGGCTATCCAACAGACTTTATTCGAACGAAATTGAACTGGAATGTTCGCAAAGACATCGGTGATGTCACATCACCAACCGAGGAACGAAAATGAAATTTCGGCCGAGAGGAATTTAACAGAGCCAGCAGCGTTGTAATAAACGCCGCGCAGATTCAGCGTGCTTCATCGAGCCGAAGGTGTTATCAGAGTAACCTTGACGAGGGGGCAAGGAGAAAAAAGGCAACGTGTAGGCGGAGGCAAGAGGCCACTCATGAATGTATACTTATTTATCGACGATAAGATACCCTCGGTCTGTCGATGCACGCGGTCGCTCTCGATTCGCGCCGAAAAAATTGCGGAGATCGACGAAGCCTCTGTACCGGGCTAAAAACTTCAGTGCCTCTCAACGTATCATTTAAAAATTCACTCTCCGTAATTTAGCCTAATTAAAAACTTATCTTGTCGAATGTTTTAGAAGCGACGACCTATCGTTAATCTCGAACTCGTTCATCATCGGCTCAATCTTAAAAAAGAAATCGTATCGCCGGTTGTACATTGGCGATGTTTTCATTAATAGGTCCAGTGTCAAGGTAAAGCAGCTTGAAAATTCAGCTTTGATTTAAGAAACAACTTTTACGTCATCCAAAATGAATGTAATGTAAGACTGCGTGAGGATTTATTAGAGTATTTTGAAGATTTATTACAATAAAAAAACAAACTGCAACGTTGACCCACCTTCGCAAGGAGAACGACTTAGAGAAAAAGAATCAATCGTGAATTTCTTGGAGAACATTTGGGAGAAGGAGCAAAGAACGGAGAAGCACGGCGAAACAACGAGACGAAACGATGTCAGCGGGACAAGCGCGCGAATTAAGCGACGTTGGAAATTAACCCCCTTAAGTCACCCTCTGGATTTACCCCAGGTGCTCGTCAGTGTCCGACCCTGAAACCGTGAGCGTCGTAAACTCGCTCGTTCGTTTTACCGTCGTGAGAGGACCGGCCCCTTGGAATCCCGTGCGGCATTCGAACATCAAGAATCGTGATTAAACATTAACAGCCTTCGCAGGATTCCTCGGGCCGGACGTATTCCTCTGATTCCTCTGGTTCTACAACGCACGAGAAAAGTTTGTCTTCCACGTGACACACTGAACTCTTCCGCGAATCGTTCAACCTGGTAACGACTCGAGCATCCAGAGCTGAATGTCCTTATAGCGACAGAGAAAACAAGTTCGAGGGAAGCAAGTACTGATAAGCTAGACGGCGGATTTTTATGCATTTATAGGAAATTTGAATGTGCAAGAAACTACCAAATGCAAACAATATGGAAGGATATAAACAAGATTGAAAGTAAAGTTCATGTTACGAACATTGTAATAGTGACATAGTAAGATTCTCTATTTTTAATGCAAAGTCTGACTGTTTAGGATCGTCTGGATCTCGATAAGAAACGTATATAATTTGTCGAATACCATCTCCGGATGTTTCGTCTGTCGTTAATAAGTTGAGCCATTTGGTAAGTTATAATATGTACAAAATAAAATAAATTCCTATTTAGGTTTAATTTTTGCAGGCACGTTTTCATTCTTACATTTTATTCTGCATAAAGATCAGCAGTCTACCGATAACGATCCCGAATGCAAAAGACAGGATCAGCGTTTGCGAATCAGCATCTAAGCGAGAAGCGCCTCAACATTCTAAACAAAATTTATCAGCTCTGCCCATTCGTAATTCCACAGTCCTCGAACCTTCCCTGAACAATCAACGAAAGCTACCGAAACCAGAGATCGCCGACTCCGGGAGTCTCGGTGCAAATAAAGCATTTCCGACTGGCGGCGTAAAATTAGGTAGAAAATTCTGACCAGCCAAAGTTTCCCGTGAAATCAGACCGTCGAGTCGAGTAATTACGTCGAGGTTCCGTAGGAAGCGCGAACAGTCTTTGGAACGGCAGTTTGGGTCGGAGAGTCCCGCAACAGGAGTAAACCTGGATCGCGAACCACGTCAGATCGAAAAGATCGTCGGACCCCCGGCTCGACTGAAACTTACGGACAGGGGGTTCCCTTGGCCACGTCAGGAAGCACGTGCATCGTCGGAGGGAAGGAGAGGGCTGTTTGTAGGACGAGGGAGGCTAGGACGAGGGAGACACAGACGCGGGGGTGAGAACGAAGAAGAAAACGGGGGTGGAGGAGGAGGGAAAGCGGCTCTCGTGAAAATTACCGGGCCGACTATACGGACCTGAAGAGCGCGTCATCCCCTTTAACCGGAGGGATTGAATTTTTCCCCGACGCGGAGCTCCTGGCACAGGGTGCGCACGACTCCGACGGCCTGAACCCACCCCAACTCGCCCACTCATCCCCTCGGCCCTGACAGAGAAAGAGAAAAAGGGGTGGCAGACAGAGAGAGAGAGAGAGAGAGGGAGGGAGGGGGGGGTGGAGGTGGAGGCCCATACCCTTCTCGCGGACAATAATTCCCCAGTGGTCGCGGAGGGTTGCCCGTGGCAACTCTTCAGCGCGGCGGAGACGAGCTGACGAGACGAGCGCGATGAAATTGTCTCCGGCTGGGGTTCCGCGTGGTTGTAGGAGGCAAAAAATGCAAGAGCAAGAAGGGTGGGAGGACGGGGAGCGGGTGGAAAAAAAATAGAGAGACGGCGAAGGAGGCGCGGCGTGCACGGGAGAGGGCGCAAAGTAACGGCGGACGGGGGAGGGAGGGTGGGTTACGTTGGGAATTTCGCGTATCTTCGACGCCGGGGGTGGCCGCGTTTAATCCTCCGAGGCTGCACGAGAGAAGAAAGAGTCCTGCGGGGGTTGCGATTAAGAATCGGCCCTACTTTGGCCAATGTTTTTTTAGTGCCGTCTTCAAAGCACCCCCGGAATATTTCGGACCGGCTGACGCGAAACGACGGAACAGACGAGGGGGAAACTGTGGGGACTTGTCTCGCTGCAATCGAAATCCTGCCATGAACGATTCTGCTAGGAACTTGCGTTCCGCGCGGTGAAAAGAAGAGTTGGAGGGCTCAACCCTTTCCGGGCACCACCGTCACGGTATTTCGCGTGACGCGGAACACGCGCGATGTCGTCAAGAAGAGGACTCCTTACTCCGTACGGAGTACGAAGGCGGTACCGTAGGCTACCTAGAACCTAGGCGACCGCGCTCTAGGACCTTTCAAGAACCTCCGACATTTTTGGGAGCTCTGTACACGATATTACCCAGAACATGTTACACGATATTACCCAAATCATTACACCACACCACGAACGGAAAAAGTGGAATAAAATTTGCAATACAATTAAAAGAATATATACGATGTTAACCAAAACGTCGACCGACTTGGTTAGGAGGAGTGGCGTTGTGTGTACGGGTGGCGAGAGCGGCGAGTGTTTAAAGCGATTCAAGTAATAAGAAAGCGGTAGGTATACACACAGAGTAACGGAATTAGGCAGAGTATTAGGGGGAGAGAAAGGGTAAGTAAAGGTGAGGTGGAACCAAAACGTCTACCAATCATTACGTGACCACTCCAGGTACAGGAAGAAGAAATTGATCATGTCCTGTCTAAGATCCGGTCACATCGAAATCACTCACGATTTAATTCTCGATAAAACGGAACCACCTCGCAGGACCTTCCGCTGCAACCAACCACTGACGACTAACCGCGTTCTATTAACCTTGCATGGGTATAATTTTCAGGTCACGAGCTGATACAATATATCGACATCCTACCAAGATATTTTAATTTTAATACACAACTTTCAGGAAACGAACACGGCACATCGTAAGCATAGATTGACGCCTTAATCGCCTGACCACGCCGTTCTAATTTTAATACACGTCTTAATTATATACAAGGTGGACGATTTTCAAAGGCGTACACTTTCTTGGAGGTTTCCGTTCGAGTAACGCGAACTAATAAATCAAAGTAGCGTTACAATAAATTACGATGAAGCACCCAACAGGATCCGAAAGACGAGATCGCAGGCTACCAAATTTCGCGAACGAGCTGGAAAGGACCGGGATTCCGAAAAATGAGACGACGGAGCAGCGAGAAACGAGGAACGACGAAGAGAAGAAACAAAAACCTGGGAAGAGGGGCCTTGGATAAAAGGGTGATCTTGAAAAGGTAGCGGACGTGTTCGCTTTGACGGATCCCCGTGTCGCCTCAACGACCAAGCGGATTAGCGGCGGATCGTGTGCGTCCGGCCATAACGAAGCGCTTCGCGAAGCGCCACGGTAGTCGGGGGAACGCTGAACGGAAGCCGAGAAAGACGAGATTCGTGTATCCGGCGTATATAATTCGATCGGCGACCGGCTAATCCAATGGAATATTTTGACACGAGAGGGCCCCCGAGTGGCACGGCACGCGAGGGGAACGAAGATTAAAGGAAACCACGGAATCGCGGCCATGCGTCTTCGGAAGCCTCCATTCACCTTTGCCGCGATAAATGCTCGATTAGAGAGATTTCGATTTCGATCGGAGAGAGAAATTAACCCTCTATGGGACGGTGCAACTTTTGCAGGTTGTTAACAAAAAAACCATTCGATATTTATATGGTATACAGACTATGTCCTACGCAACTGGAACAGGCTGTACCTCCTAAACGATGTTACGAGTGAAAATTAAGTAATTCATTTGATGAATAAAATGAGTGTCGATGAAGTAAAGGTGACCCGAGTCTCAAATAAATTAGTTTGCGATCGTGACAGTATAAAATGCTAAGAAAGCATCTCGAGTTGCTAGTAGATACCCAAAAAAAAGGCGTCGAGTGCAAAGGGTTATATTCTCAAATACATCCTGACGGAACCAAAATCAACGAAATCAAAAAATTCTAAAAAGGTAGCCTTCAGAAAAAACCATAAACAATCCAGAAACTTCCAAACATGCTTCGAAGCTTCCCGTAAACCTAGTATCGGTTGCCTTAGAGAGCCCCGTTTCGTCAATCAACCCAAACGTTCGTTCTAGCCAACCGTTAAAAAACCGAAGCCTGAAATCTTGAACCGAATCGTCGAAACCTTAGGCAACATGTTCTAACTGGGTTTCACGAGAGATTCATGGGGATCCCCGAGTTTCTCGCGGAGACTTTCTTTCCCTTGGCGGAGAATTTAACGTTGGGGGAGTCTGGGAACTTGGGGAACTTTTGGGAAGAAAAATATGTTCGGGAGTTGATTGATAGCTACCTCACCGAAGCGAGGCGAAATTTTCTCGAGGACTTCCGTCCGTAGGTGCGTTTTCACGGCGAGAGGACGAAGATAACGCGCTTCCAGCTCGCCTCGGGAAGCCCTCGGAAACCGATTAACGCGCGGGATCCACGACGGAGACCCTTGGTTTACCCGCAAATGATTATACAGAGTCACCGCTGCGGGGACCTTCCGTATCCATTTCGTGTAAAGAGCTTAACGAGACGATTACGGAGGGAACCGATCGCGACAAAAGGGAGGAGCGGATTCGATGAGACGGCCAGAAAACTAACGCCACTCGCGAGAACACGTGTCTTTGCTCCAAACCAGAGATCGATAAAATATACGTAGCTCATGATCGCGTATGTTTATGCATTTATAGTATGGGATTATATAGTATGGGATTATATAGTCTTGGATTATATAGTATGGCAGTTATAAGTATGGGAATGTTCGAGGATGTGCGCGAATGTCAAAATATATATGTATAATGCATGTTAAACTGTTTAGAAGATAAGACATGCTTTCGTTTGAATTGTAAATCTTTATGTATATTTGTGAAAATATGAATTTGCGTAAATCATACGCGGTCAATTCATCAGAATAGTAATACGTTCGTAGATACAATCAGAAAAGTTTAGTCTCCACTTGAGGCATGTCGATCCTTTCAGGCTCAAACATCTCTCAAGCAAGTGGAACAACTTCTGATAAAAGAAACAGATTGCATTCCAATTGAAACTATTCGAAAGTACAAGAAATTTACCACAGCTTCGACTTATTTTGTTAAGTAGTTTTGCTGCTAACAAGTGGTTGCAATGTTCATCAGGTTGAGACTTGGGTTGTACCCCTAAAGGGAGCCGAACTACTCGACATAAATTTCTTAATTTGAAAAAGATATTTGGAGAAC
>NW_026534838.1:3723115-3726255 GCF_026225885.1 Hylaeus anthracinus
CCACAAGCAGCATATCGACCAAAAGAATTTATTTTTCAACCCAGAGAAAGAATACACCCCTAAAGTAAAGACTAAATTCTGTCATATTTTTCCCTGAAAATTGAACTTGATCGTCACTATTAATTAAACTAGAAGGACCAATCGTGCGACGTTCCTCGAAGCAACAAACCCTCCTTTCAAAAAACAACACGACCTCCTGAGGTACCCTAATTATTTCGTCGATCCCTGCACCGTTCTGTTGCGATCGCTGCAGGCGGATCGAGACTCGAAAATTCACGCATCCACGATAGCGAGGGCTGGATCCCTTTTAAACGCCTCACCCTGTAGACGATCTTACATGCGCGCTATGTGCGCAGGGGGTGTCTACATATTTCTGCACACACGCGACCGCTGCACGAACCGAGTCCGCCAGTGTGCGCGGGTATGTACCGTACATATCTATGTACGCAGAGACAGAGAACCCGGGGAACGAGAAGATGCGGGAACGGGAGAGAAACACTTGGACAAAACGAGAGCGAGAGCCAGGGTCGAATGATCAGCCATAAACTGAGTCAGCGGGGATAGTATTGTCCTCCGCCGCCCCTGCAGCCGCTCCGTCCCTCTATCCACCAAGTCTGAACCACCCCCATGATTCCACCTCGTCCGCAGACGCGACTCCGGGGAAGAGTAGGGGATGAACCGAAAAGGAAGAGACGACGCCGTGCAACTATTCGCTTGTTACGGGGGATGTTCTCTTGTAGGACTAAAAATATACTTTTTTTTGGTTAATATTCTCGTCGATTAAGATGTTTCGAATTTTTCCACCGAATTGTATCGAAATCGTTGCAATATCGACGAATTTGGAAGCGTTTATAGCATAGGTCGAGACAGAATGATGAAACGTTGAGGGGATGTTTCTCTTGTTTTTGGTAAAAGAAAGAGATTCTAGTTATATTATTGTTGTGGGCGGGTTTTAAAATATTTCTGGCACGTTAAGAAATTTATATAGAGTACTTTAACTATTGCACAAAAAAGAGCCCTCAAAGTCTCAACTTCGTAGATATTACAACGTATCTATACATACGAAGTTATAAGAAAGTAGACCACAAATTTTCCTCGTCGTTCTTTCAATAGATTTTAAATGTACACGATGATCTACATACAGAATCTAGATCTCACTCTGACGCGGACAGTACAGTGCACCTACAAGTACGAAGTTCAACATCCCACGAATTTTAACTTCGAATGCCTCGGAATAACTTCTAAGTCCTCGATTTAATCTCCATGACAATGAATCCGAATGCCGTTGGATAACCAATCATTCCGCACAAACATCCGAAGCAATCCTTGAAAGTGATTAGGCGTAGAAATGAATTACATACAACCACTTATGCCTACAATTTGTTCTCCCTCCTCACCCCCCCCCCCCCCCCCCCCCCGAGGGAGAATTAATAAACTAAAATAAAATTAACGAATCGATAAAGCACCGCGATCTCTGTAAATCGGTCTTCAGAGATCCGTCGAACGAAAGGCTTCCCGGACGCTTCCCGAAACAGTCGAAGCCTGCGGATGAATGAATGGCGTCGTCTACCGTCGCGGGAGCCTCGGGATTAGCCATTCTTAGGGGATCAGAAGATATTACGAAGCCCCGTTGGAAGCGGCCGCGAAGACAGCGCTCGACACCTTCGATGCTGTCTCGTGTATCTTTGGCGCGGAAGCGACGTGTGGACGTGGCTTAAATCGATCAGCGTGAGTCAGGGACGGCCTAAGAAACACGCCTGGTGCATAGCCCGAGGGACGGCGAGAGCGGTGGCATGCAACAGGCCAAGCTTCGTAGAAAGAGTAGAAGCCCGTGGCAGAAAAGACCGTTCGGATCAAAGCACTTACGACGGTATTTATGCCCTCTCCTTAAACAGTCCTTTACCGTCGCAAGGATAAAAACGTTCCATTCATCGAGTCGAGCATCGCGGAAGCCAATTATCGTGCCTCGTTTCTTAATTAAAACCGGTCTTAGGTACAAAGTGTAACGACAAGTGAGAAACTCCGGGACACGTTCACGGCGGAACGTCGATGGCGCTCCCCACCCCCCCCCCACCCCCAGGGGGGGCAATTAGCTTCCTATTTATCGCTATTGTCATCTATCTTTATTGCTGTCTTCTTTGCCAAAGGACGACCTCCGTCGGACCACGAAAATCATAACGCGCCGAGGGAAAAAATGACAGAAGAAAATGACCCAACCAGAACGTCGATGTCCTCCGGATCAATTAGCTATTTTAATGGATTTCTCTCTTACAGATTGCAATAATCATAAAGCATCCAGGGAGAGAACGGGAGAGAGAACGAGAGAGTCGTTCGAGAACAACCCTGCGGGAGGGTATGTTCGATATTTCCTGATTATGTTCGTAATTAAATCTTCAGCGGATTTAATTTCCACGCTGTCGAATAACAGCGGGTGGGTCGAAAGAACCGCGCACGGTTTATTATAATTGTCGGGCATTAATTTCCACGGCACTTTGCAAAGACGGACTTAACCCAATAACGTCAGATGCAACCGGCAGAGGGAAAGAGGCCCCGAACGTCGAACGCGGGGGTGTCCTTTTCGTCCGCCCTGACACGTAATTGCGAAGGCTAACAAAGTTAGTGGCACCGCGGTTACGATAATGCGAACGTCACAACCTCTAATTAAGGGCCGATTGCTCCTATCTGCGCCGCCGTGCGTTCTTGAAAACCCGCACGAAAGAGGTGTCCGCTAATGACGACGTGGTCGTCGGCTAATTATCGATACGCGAATCAGGGACGGGGGGAACTTTTTGTCGGAGTCGAAGAACCGTAAACAGCGGGTGGGGGACGGAGCAACAAGTTTTATCAACGTTCGACACATTAGCGTGGTGTACTTGGTTCAGAGATCTTCATTATTGTCGGGGAAAAAAATATCGGCTTATAGGGGATGATGAGACGAAACTTTTTTATATTCGCAGTTTATTCGTGCCACGTTTTGTTTCGGAGATAAAAATTGAAAATTTATAAAGCCTTTTTACTTAGATCCGACAGTGGTGTGATCCACTTGCTGCTGTCTTAAAGAAAAAAGAAACAACAGTCAATCGATCGAATTTTAAAAAAATATCAGCTTATAGAGAATTACAAAACGAAACTTTTTTATA
>NW_026534838.1:3726265-3728315 GCF_026225885.1 Hylaeus anthracinus
ATATTTGCAGTTTATTCGTGCCACGTTTTGTTTCGGAGATAAAAATTTTACAAAACCTCTTTCCTGAGATATCGTAGTGATCCTATTGCTGTCGTTTTAAAGAAAAAAGAGACAGTCGAACGATCGAATTAAAAAAAAAAAAATCAGCTTATAGAGAATGACAAAACGAAAGTGTATTTATGCGACCATAATTGCTGAGGTCTACTATAAATTAGTTTCTTCTTTCTTCTTCTGTATAACGAAGATACCCATTCACCTATAGCCTCTACCTATCGATTAGCTACAAGAATCCCAATTTTGAACGCAGAACGGGCAGAACTGGTTCGAGGAATCGAAACTCCCACGGACTGACCCGAAAGACAATCCCCGAAGGTCCCGAACGGAGGGTCCCGCGATAATTTATCGAATCCGTCATAGCCGCGGAGTAATTTACAGCGGAATTATGCAAACCGCGTGGGTGTGGCGTTCGATCTCGCGGCGAACAGATAGGAGAAAGAAGGACGAGGGTATATTCGGTTTCGTCGACGTGTCCTGAACGACCCGGAGCACGGCTGGCTTTGTAAACCCCCGAGTGTATTTATGCGGTTTTATAACTTGTTGGGTTACACCCACTTCTTAGTCAATAGATTTTCCGTTGAATGGCCCCCGCTGTATCCCCGTGTACACGGAACATTCGAGTGTCCCTAGGGAAAACGAACGACAGAAGAAGAAAAGGGGGGGGGGGAGGGGCAGAGACGGAAGATGAAACGGAGACGCGTGTATTATTTCCGAGGCAAACGCTCCCATCGAGATTGTTCGGGACTGAATGAGAGAGAATCCTCTGCCGCGACTCGAAACGCCATTCGTAACTGTTGTCGCTGAAACTGAGAATATTTTCGGTGAATACAAATACCATTCATTTTCCCTCCGTGGACCTCTTACCACTTCCCAACCCCGAACCTCCGTTAACCCTCGCTTTGCTTCTCATCTTTCGATCACTCTCGCGCCCTTCACTCCCGCTCCTCTAATTCGCGTAATTTATGCGTTCTCGAGCCAAAAACTCCGTTGTCTCGTTTTCTGTGTCCCCCATGGAATATCGCAAACCTTGCCTCGTACTATCACTCGACTACAAGAGTTCTGTGGAGTCGTAGTGCCTGGTTCCTCGAAACACCGTCAAAAAGTCTACCTCCGCAACCTTGAAGAACGTTCTTTCCTACAACCAAGGTCCTTCCCATCTTCGATTTTAAGAATCGAACAGGCTGGGTCTTCCCTCCCTTCCAAGTCACCTAGAGACGTTTCATGCGACGATACTGACCCGAGCGAACACTCGAGAGCCGTCAAAGCACGGATCTCCAAGGGGCGAAATATTTTTTCGGGCTCGCTGCCAATTGCTGACGTGACCATCCACTGTGTCAGCAGCGCGCGTCAGCGACTACGTTGCACGAACGGGAACAGGAAATTTTCGTCGGTGACGAGAGAACCACCACCCCCTCCCCTGCCCGTTTTCTTTTTACGACGCCGCTGGTACTGTTAAAAATATGACCATTGACAGCTTTACGACTCGCACCGTGATTAATACTTCGAAGCTTTCAGACGCACGACCGAGCGATTTCTCTTCTTCCCATAGCGAATTTTTCATATTTTCCCGTGACGTATTTGGCGCGCGCACTTCGTCAAATTTTATCCGACTACCTACTCGATACGTCGTGATGTACCCCAAAAAAGCTCAGACATCTCTGTGAAGCCTTTTCATTGAGTGTATTATAGGGTGCCGATGAGGCGGGAAAAAGCTTTCCTTGTTAGAGAAATGTTTATGTTTGTTTCAATCAATTTTGAACAAATATCAGCTTACAGGGGTCGACGAGACGAAACTTTTTTATATTTACAGTTTATTCGTAGGACGCTTAGGTTCGAAAATAAAAATTGACAGGTTAGAAGATTGTTGCAAAAACTGAATTTCAGGATAAAGGTTTTCTAAATTTTCTATTTTTATCTCTGAAACTAAACGTCGTGCGAATAAACCTTAAATACAAAAATATTTCGTTTTGTTATTCCCTGTATGGTGATATTT
>NW_026534838.1:3728325-3728496 GCF_026225885.1 Hylaeus anthracinus
AAATTTTCTATTTTTATCTCTGAAACTAAACGTCGCACGAATAAACCTTAAATACAAAAAAGTTTCGTTTCGTCATTCTCTATAAGATGATATTTTTTTTAAATTCGATTGCTCGACTGTTGTTTCTTTAGGACAACAGTAAGAGGATCAGACCACTGCCTGATCTCAGGG
>NW_026534838.1:3728506-3740380 GCF_026225885.1 Hylaeus anthracinus
CTCTGAAACTAAACGTCGCACGAATAAACCTTAAATACAAAAAAGTTCCGTGTTATCATTCCCTATAGGCTGATATCATTTAAAAATTCACACCTCTACGTTTCTTGGAATTCTCACATAAAATCGTCCCGCAGCAAAGGAGTTATTCAAATATCGCGAACCGCGGTAAGAAATGACTCTTTTCCCGTGCGATAGGGGGTTGGGCCCGATCTGGCCCACGGGCAAGACCTCCAGTAGCTTGCCCATCCTCTGATCCAGCACACCTGGAGAACGTCTAACGAGGACGGTGCCGCGAGGCGCTAATGACATCGGCAAAACTGTCAGCGGCGAGATAGAGGCTGGCAACGGGAGCCCGCTCGTTCCCGGTGTAAATATTTATTCGCCCTGGTGCCGCGTAAAATTGAAAATCTTCATAATGCAGGGCCACCGCGGCGCATACCAAGGTTCGTATTAGCATACATCGCTTAAATCTTGATTCGTGTTTACGACGACCGCCGCCAAGGAGAGCGGATGCTCGTTATTAGCGCGAGAAATGAAGAAGTAACGCACGAAGGATTAAGCTTGATGAAAATTTTCGCGATTTCAACGTACGACCTCCTCCCCCTTCTGTCCGCGTGACCAATCGTAATATACTCGAGCGAATCCAACGCGAAGATTCGATTTTGCGCGAACCACGAACGAACGGGACCCTTCGGGCAATCACGCCTCGGCTTGCAAATTGTAATTAACTGGACTCGCGCATGCGAGACGCCGATTAAGGCACGAGGGACACCCCTTAGGACCCTTTTTTTTTTCTCAGAAGTATTGCTGTATTTCCCTACGCTTCCTACTCGATTCTCATAACGAAACCACTGGAGCGAACAGTGACACGAAGCCGAACAATGCGAGTTAAAAATTGTAAATGACTTGTTGGTGGTTCGTAGAATAAACTCCGTGGTAAGAATAGAAGGTTAGACGATAACAGGAGTCACCCGAGTATCTTGATTCGGAGAGTCATTAAATACGCATTAGAAAAAAAAAAAAAAAAAAATTGCCGTTTCTTTCCACCGTCCACTTTTCGCTGATAACGTCGATGGCAAAACCTGCTCTTAAATGTATTTTATTGAAAATAGCACAGCTAACAATGATTATTTTTACTTGTGCTGTACCCTATCGTCTATTTGTTATCTCGAATCCAAGCTCGTTGACGTGAAATTCGAAATATTGTTTCAAATAACATCCTTATCATCTATTTCGAAATTTATTTTTATATCTGTAGTCGCTTTTAAAGTAACATTATATTAAATATTATTTCGTGTAAGATATTATTCAATTTTATATATAGTCGAAACAATTGTGAAATTTCTATCGAAACTATATCGGTCGAATTAGTAAGCACACGATGATTCGAACAGCAATTTCGACGTTTGTTATCGAAACTCAAGAAGAAACAAATGAAGACGCTTTTCTGAAATAAAATATTCCTCTTTCATTGCCGGCATCAGTGGACCAATTAATTTCACTTGCTGCTATATTACCTGGACTTTTTAAGCAAGAAGTTTTGTTGCTCAAAGCAAATCGCTATAACGATTTCCCAAAAGAAATTCTTCTTTTTAACCGACTTCGAAAAGGAGGAGGTTACTCGATTCGACGTGTATATATTTTTTTTTGCATATTACTTCGAGAATCATTTCTATCCTTACAGGTTACAGGTTACTCAATTCGACATGTATATTTTTCTTTTTGCATATTACTTCGAGAATCATTTCAATCCTTACAGGTTACAGGTTACTCAATTCGACATGTATATTTTTTCTTTTTGCATATTACTTCGAGGATCATTTCAATCCTTACATTCCAAATAAAAGAGTAGCAAAATAATTTGTCCTTTGAAATACCTATCTCCTCCCAAATAACTATCAAAAGTACCAATAAAAAATACATTATTTTCAGTAGTTCCTTGCTTTCACATCAATTAAAATTTGCCGACGTCTGGTAAATGGCAAGAAATTAATTTCTACCCTGCTTCAAGCACCGCGGTAAAAAGCGATATAAAGAGTACAGAGGGTCGCGAAGTGAAATACTCGGATCCACAATGGATGAAACGAAGACCGACGTTGAGAACCACCGGCGGCCCCGCTGCACGACAAGTGCATCGCCGGCTACGTGTGAGTGCCACACTCACGCACACCTGTGCACGTTCCGTGCACGTACACGAAACGCGTCGGCGCCTGTGCATGTGCATCGCGTCAATGTGAACGTAGAGTCACCGACACTCCTGCTCGTCCTTCCATCCTCTACAGGGAGGTTCAAATACGGGTGGCCCCGATTTTTCGAATCATCCCTACCTAACACCGACCGCGGTAATCCTACAGGAGTGATCTCAGCTACTTGTCGCCTATCCAAAGCCTCTAGCCTAAGCCTCCAGCTTAAAAATTGATCGACCGTGACTATCGTCGTACGGAATACGACGTTCCATCACGCAGACTAGCATGATTTGCAAGAATAAAGCGCAACGCCACGAGTCCATAAGTGCAACGCGTTGCAAGTAAACACATTTTACTCGTTTCCTAAGACCGAATCACATTTCTACGGTGACGCTTCAAAGTTCCTCGAGAATGACCACGCTGATTGGACCGACGAGTTCGAATCTTTTTCCGTCGGTGGAATTTCTAGCAATTCGAAATTCCTGGCATTTCCGTCAAACGGGATGCATCAACATCGGGAATATTTAACGAAAGGAGCCCTTTTAACGGTTACCTCGAGGATGTCGAAGTATCACGGACATCAAGCTCCCGTGAGCCTTTTTAGGTTTCCACCGAACCATGACTGGAAAACCAGAGGGAATTTTCACCGACTCCGTCGTCGGTGCGACGAGTTTCGGAACAACCTGTACACGTAGGTTGTCGTGTATGAAAGTATCTCACACACGGCACATATAAACATATTACATGGAAAGTCGATGGGAGGGGCACAAACGGGGTGCTCTAAAAAAGAGAGGAACGACAGAAAAAAGGAAGATTCGTCGTAGGTTCTCTCCCTCCCTCCCTGTCCACCCTCGCTCGCTCGCTCTTCGAAGCGACGCCTACGCGCCGGCCGAGAGTTACCTTCGGAAGAGAGAATATAATTGCGCGATCGATAAATTCTCCGAACGTGCATCAACAACTCCATTTTGCGCAAATAACGTGTATTTCCGCTAATGAAGTATGCCTTCGCCGCGCTGCCCTTCCTCCTTGTTCGCCTGTAAAACATTAATGTACGCCGCCGTAAAACGCTCCCCACGGCGCGGGGAGGGGGACGCTTGCCGAGGGGAAAAAAAGACGCGGCGCGTAAATACGCGCTTTATTTATTTTTTCTTTTTTTTTTTTTTGGAAACTGTGCGAATCGCGTCCCGGGGCGTGCAATTAAATTTCGTTAAAAAAAAAAACAAACAAAAACGGCGGAACGCCTCGCGACTCGGGGGGTGGTGATGCGGGGGGGGGGTTAGACGACGGGGGATGGATGCTGGTCCGCTTTCTTCAGCGTCACAGGTGAGTACTGACGTAACTCGATAAACGAAATTTCGCAGGAGGCTTGCGAACGTTTCGTTTCGAACGATACGGAATATGTTGAAGTGTGTCGATGTACATCGAAGTTGGTTTGCGCGCTGAGAACGGAATTGATAGTTTCGAATCTGTGCCGTTGTCGAGACCTCGCGTGTTACAAACGACGCGTAAAGTACCGTGAAAATTGTAAAGAGCGTCGTATCGTCCGGCTAGAAACGTTTTCGAAAATGATTAAAACTCCCCCGGTGGATGGCGAACGACGATCGAGCCGGTGAATGAAGATCGACATTTTAGAAAATATTTCAGGTTCCGCTGTTAGGTGAGTCACCGTGTGCATGTACCAGGAATAACGCATGTATACATAGGCCATAGATACGTTGGACCAACACGATGCCGTACATAACGTGATATAACACATGTACCGGGACAGGAACGAGCGCGAGCGCGAGCGCGCGTGCTCGCTCAGTGTAGGTGAGGCAAGAGAAAGGGCAGCGAGGAGGGGGGGGGGGAGGAGGAGGAGGGGGAGGAGGAGGAGGAGGAGGAGGAGGAGGACGAGGGGGAGCAGCGGGCGGACGACGAGGTGGGAAACGAAGAAGGTGGAGGCCGAGGAGAGGAGGGGGTGGACCTAGGGAGGGGGGACGAGCAGAGGACGGAGGAGGTGGTGCACGGCGAAAAGCCGCGGCGAAACTATTGTCGGACAATGTATTAACGAGCAGCGATGCTATTGACGCGGAATCGGTCCGAGCGGCGGGGAAAAACGAGACAAAAAAACGCTGGGTCCTCGGCCGCCGCGAGGAAAAAACGCGCACGCGAACGTGCACACGGTTCACCGAGCACTGTACCAGAACCGACCAACGATAAGGGCGAACTAGGTCTTCCGACGCTGCCGGATCATTCGATCATCCGTACCTAGCGGCTCACGAATCTCCCGTTTTTGTCTCAGGACGCTCCGAACGGGAAAAAACCGTACGCGAATTTGTTCTGGATTAACAAGGAGAGAATCCATCCTCCTCCGAAACGAACTTGTTCGCAGGCTCACTGAACACGCGATACTACATCGATTTAAAAAATGAGCGATACTCGATAACGTGTCCAAGGGTTTAGGACACTGTAATACTAGGTACGTTTGAGTTATCGCAGCCGAGTATATTCATTCGATGCACCTATGGCTTCCATTCGTCAGACACACCTTTGTTGCTGTTGTAAATGAAACCAATTAAAAAAGATGCTCGGCGAGCGGGATTCGAACCCGCGACCTAGATCAACGTTCGTTATAAACATTCGCTGGAAACCCAACTGTACATGTAACTTCAATTGCGTGTACTTCTACTACTGGCAGCTTCCACTTGGAACATGGTAATACTTGGAAAAAATTACCAAATGAACTTCGAACCGTACTAGACTCTCACAGTTACAACAGAATTTAAATTTGTCTCTAGAAAAAAAAAAAGAAACACGAAGAACAGTTAATATTTGATCTGCTAATACGGTTTCCTCCCTCGATAACCGCTTTCAAGTATTTTCATGCGTTCGATGCTGAACTGTCGCGCTATCTACCATCGCTCCAACCGTTGGAGGTAAAATATTGCAACGAGCGACAGAAAAACCGGAAAGGAGGACAATATTTGTCCCGGGCAGATCAGAGTCGAGGATCCCGGGAACGTGGACCATTTCATCGCCGCCTCGCTGCTACCTTCACCGTTCCATGTTTCTTTTAACGATTTTCCATATTTTCCTCGACGACATCGAACCCGTTGGAACTGTCTCGAATTTCGCGGTAAGAACATTTTGGTAGAGCAGTGCGTGGTCGACTAGTACGCTGCGAGAACCTAGGTTAGGCTGACAACGCTAACGAATATAAAACATCGAAAAGCATATGGCAGAAGATTTATATTGGAAGAAAAATAAGAAAGACCTTGGTAAGATAGGTACCAGAAAAGTGCAGAGTGGAAAGTATCCGAAAAGTTCGCACTATAACATACTAAACCAGCAACTAAACTGATAGCGTCGCGATCCGTCGGAGTACAGGTAGCCGCGAGTACGATACTAACGCGACGCCGAGACGCTGGGTTTTCGCAACCGTGCGAGCGCGTACGGTGCATTAATCACAGGTTTATGTAAATCCGCGGGACTTAATGGGACGAGCTACAAATTAAAATCATCGATTATCTCTCCTACGATCGCTCGCATAATTGCAGGTCTGTCGCGGCTATCGTAATTCCTCTGACATCTTCACCGGTTTCTAGTTTATTTCTATGCAGCTACCGGTGCTATTCTCTCCTGGTAAACAATTCCAATCCTTCCCAGCTTTTCCGATCCTTCTCAACGTCGTTTACATTTTCTTCTCGACCAACAAATTTCACGATACTCTCGCGATTTTCTAGACTTAACTACTATTCGGTACGGGTCTCTACTGAGTGAGTCTCGATCTCAAGGAAGATCGAATCGTTCATGGTTGTGGTCATGGGCGATCCATGTCAGAGTTCGATATCGAGCCTCGCCTAAAAATACAGCGAGTTTATGCACGGTGTCGCGACAACTATCGACGTCGACTTTGCCACTCGCGTTCTAAAATTTCGTCCGTAAACCTTTCGTAACCCGACGCCAATCTCGCATAGAATATTCCTGCTCGCTGGCATTAGAATGGCAAAGCAGCTCCACGGAATCAAGGAGTCCGGCTGTCTTGGCATCGAACATGATTTTGCAGAAACCGATCCCTCGATCCAAGATAAACAGTATCCTCCGAGATGACGATCGAAGATCCAACACTTTCAGAAGTGTCAAGGAAACGAGCATAGGCGAATAGGAAGACCAAGGAAACTGATGACAAAGTTCGCGAGACATCGACGATGCCTGAATTTTACTAGTTTCCGAGATCTTGGAGTATCAGGGTTTTTCGAGGTGGCGCACGGAGAGCGGATCAATCGCGAAATAGCCAGAATCGAGCGACGTAACAGCGTTACGTCTCCGTCGAAGGTCGGAATTCGTTAAAGCACGTGGAAACAAACAAGCGCGAGCAGACACCGCAGGACGCCAGAAAAGGACAGGGGGAGAGGGTTCGGTACGAGGTGGAGGCAGTCGCGGCAGCAACGGCAGCAACTGGAGCCAGAGGAGGGAAAAGAAGGAGACTGGGAGAAGCAACGGCGCAACAAAGGACAATAGTTGCCCCGTCGGGTGCGACGTGAACTTTTGCGCCACGGGACAATGCTATTCCCGCCAGCGACGCCGGACAAAACTTGGCCGGGTTTTACATCAGGATCGAGCTCGTCCTCCGCGGTTCTCTCTCTCTCCTCTCCTCCAACCGTGTCCTCCTCCCCGTTCCCCTTGCCGTCCCTCCCCGTCGTTCACCTGGCTCCACGGGCAAGGCCCAACCCGCTTCCGAGAACGCATCTACATCTCGAGAAACCGGCCGAATTTTTATACTTCTAGACGGCGCGGGCCCGAAAACAAAACGACGTATTTTCTGCCAATTACGGGAACCCCGACGACGCCGGGGAGGGTACACCCGACTGGATGACAGACGATGGAGCAACATTATCCAGCGGGAATGTTGGAATGCAACGATTGCCACTTTCAGATCTCGAGGAAAAGGGTCTGTTTTTCCTTGAAGCAGAAAGACGGCTGGGGTCCTAGCAGGAACAGAAAGCGACGACCCTCGTGAATTTCGGACACCTTTCCTCTAACATTCTTATATATGTTGTAATCCTGTAGAAAATAAAGTTTATAAAAATTCAATTCTAACAGGGAATTCGATTTATTTTCGCCGGGTGGGGCAACGTATTGGATACCGAACGATTTTGTTGCTCAGATTCGCGACCAACCCCTATCGATCTTTATCGCTGGCACGAGGGATCCGACGTGTTTAATCCTTGAAGCTGTATTTTTTCGGTGCTTCGTGTTAATGACGTCGTGAGAACAGTTTTCACTTGTTTCATTGCTTAATAAAATGGAATGGAAGATTGAGAATAATTCAGACCAGAGTTTCTTTGGAAAGAATCGCTGGAAATGCCTCTTTTTAAGACCTAGAGTAAATGCCATCGCAAAGGGTAAAAAATCCCCGTATCGAACTTCAGAGCTATGCCGGCGCGTAACTAACACCTCCTAATATTCCTCGATCCATCAAAGCATCATGCATAACTGTGTCAAGCATTGACGATTGACATTTTGCAAGGTACTACCGAACTGTATCGCAAATTTCAAAAATTCTAGATTTTACAGGGATTATATGATGATGACAATCAGTGCTCCATTTTTCGATGCATGACTGCGTCAAGTATTAACAATTGACATTTTGCAAGGTACTACCGAACAGTATAGCAAAATTTCAAAAATTCTAGATTTTACAGGGATTATTTGATGACGAAAATCAGTGCTCCATTTGTTTTCAAAAATGATAGCTCTCGAACTAACAGAGAATGAGCCTTTGGGAGCTTTAATAGAAGACATGAAGGTACCCACAAAAAATTGTTTCTATTAAAAAAAAATCTGTTTCTACAAAATTTCAAAAATTCTAGATTTTACAGGGATTATGTGATGATGACAATCAGTGCTCCATTTTTGGATGCATGACTGTGCTAAGTATTGACATTTTGCAAGGTACTATCGAACAGTATCGCACATTTTAAAAATTCTAGATTTCACAGGGATTATATGTTGGAATGCAACGATTGCCACTTTCAGATCTTGATGACAAGGGTCTGAAAATCATTGCTCCATTTGTTTTAAAAAATGATAGCTCTCGAACTAACAGAGAATGAGCCTTTGGGAGTTTTAATAGAAGACATGAAGGTACCCATAAGAAATTGTTTCTATTAAAAAAAAACCTGTTTCTACAAAATTTCAAAAATTCTAGATTTTACAGGGATTATGTGATGATGACAATCAGTGCTCCATTTCTTGATGCATGACTGCGTCAAGTATTGACAATTGACATTTTGCAAGGTACTACCGAACAGTATAGCAAAATTTCAAAAATTCTAGATTTTACAGGGATTATATGATGATGACAATCAGTGCTCCATTTTTGGATGCATGACTGTGTTAAGTATTGACATTTTGCAAGGTACTATCGAACAGTATCGCACATTTTAAAAATTCTAGATTTCACAGAGATTATATGTTGGAATGCAACGATTGCCACTTTCAGATCTTGAGAAAAAGGGTCTGAAAATCATTGCTCCATTTGTTTTCAAAAATGATAGCTCTCGAACTAACAGAGAATGAGCCTTTGGGAGCTTTAATAGAAGACAAGAAGGTACCCACAAGAAATTGTTTCTATAAAAAAAAAAACCTATTTCTACAATTTTTTAAACCTATGCCTGCTTTGCTAAACACGACTAGCACAAGGTTTTACACCAGAGTAATACCCGAACGGTATTGTTCGATGGTGGCCTATCCAGTGTCCGATTTTGGGCTGGAAGGACCCAGACCTAACCGCGATTCGCGGAGATGCGTAACCAGCGCGCGAACGCGGTGACCTGCAAAAATTGAAAAGCCGCGAGTCGATCTAAAAACGAACGCAGCACGCGCGCAAGGACAAGGGATTATTCCGTGCCGCTATGCGCCGTGAGAGAGCCGGCGGGTTTCCAAGGACGTCGAACATCCCGTCTTTTGTCGAACAGGCGAAGAAAGAGAGAGGTGGAAAAGAAGTAAAAAAAAAAAAAAGAAAAAAGAAAGAAAGAACGAAAAAGAAAAGAAAAAGAAACGGCGACCGAAGTGGAAGAAAAAGGAGAAGAAAAATATATTGGAAGGAGACGAGATGCAAATGTATTCGCTTCACGGCGAAGTGAAACGGGCGAAAGTGTGCAGAAGGTCAGTCTCCGTCAGCGACAGGTGATTACATATACGCACGGGACGCCGGAATTCAAGGTGGAGGTGAATTACCTGTCAGGGATTTGAGGTTAGGTCGCCACATTCTCGAGTGACCCTGACTCGAGGTCCCCGCGTATCCTTCTTCGTTCGGGTATCCTTGATCGATGGTGCGCGTGTTGACCGAGACGCGTGCGCCGGCTCGCGCGAATTTCACGTGCCAGCCATAATGCTCGATAGGCTCGATTAACCGAGTTTTCGGACGGGCCGGTGATCGATGGACGTTCGTGCCTGCACGAGAACCCGACGAGTTCGTTGCCACCGCGAAGATGCGTTTTTAACTCGCGTGGACGCAACTAATACTCGGCTATTTGCATTCACCACAGATTCCGTTCCGTCCTCGACGAACAGGATGGAAATTGCAACAATGTCGGGGAATTCAATAGAGAGGCTTCGTATAGAATGCAAAAAAAAATTCACCAAGAGGGACTATTGTACTTCGCTTCAACCTTTGCATTTCAATTGGCAACTATGTTCCCGAGCTGGCGTCTACGCTGATCTTTACAGTCTCGCATCTCGCTAATAACTCGCGAATGTATGAAGGGAAGTTACGTTACGTTTCGATCGGTAGAAACGCGCCGAATGATCGATGGATCGGACACTTTTCGGGCGGTTTCGCGAGGTGTCGCATATCGCGTCAGTCAGTTCTGTTCAGTAGTTTAATAAAATGATCAGCTTTTTATAATTGACAAAGCTATTTCACTACCACTCTCTCTCTCTATTTGTTTATATTTGAATATTTCCTCATTCGACACGCGCATGCGTCTTACATGACTCCTGCATTGTTTTAATACTGTTTGCAGTATATCTCTTACTTCTCATCTGTCTAGCTCGGGTACCTCGGGGTTGCTAAGCCCGTACTGTACCTTCAAAAAACTCCGCTACAACCCCTGAGAGCTTCGCAATCGCGTCATCTTCTGTTTCTATTTTTGTATCTTTTATATCGACGACTAACTAATAACGACGAAAAAACAGGTTTAAAGTCCGTATCTGTTTATTTCTGTTAATAAACGCCAAACAAACAACATCTTTTGTTTCATTTTTTCTTTTACTTATTCAAATACTCGATCGATCCCAAATCCTACACGTATGGTCTGTCGAAGCGATGCACGATATAAATTCTCTGCGTAGACAATCACATGCAATCTTTAAATTAAACGCGGGAAATGCATATCGTATTAAGTATCAAAAGTGTCGATGGAGTCTGTCAGTCATTTCTGCGTGATCCAATTAAGGAGACACAAAGGTCCACGTCGTCCATCGTCGTGGACTGTTTCGATCCGTCTAAACGATCGCTCGAACTGCGTTGTTTGCGCGCGGCCAATCTCCGTGGAGTCTGCGGCCACGTGCTCGCGAAGTTAACTTAATTACAGCCAATTAAGCGTCAATTAACAGAGTGGCACACGCTTCTCGTACGGCGTACGTAGAACGTTAGGACATTTACAGTGGCGCTTGGCCGTTTGTCAAATTAATGACGCAGGGACGCGTCCCTATCCTCGGCGCGCTTCCCTCTGCTCGAATTAATTTAAAAACACCGCGATTTCTGGCGATTCAATTTTAATCAAATCTCGCCGAACGGAGAGCGCGTCGCTTGCACACCGAACGCTTTTCGAACCGAATATTCGCGATATTTCACGACCGCGACGAGACGCGAAATTAACAATGAAAAAAGTAAGTTTTATTTCGTTTTATCAAAGATGACGCGACGCGCGCGACTACTCGTTGTTTGTGGCAGGACGATATTTGCAAAGTTATCAAGTTTTTTTAATTGGCACTCGCGGACCCAATCTGTCCCAGGGTGAAACGATATTTGATTCTTGTATAGCAGGTTCAAGGGGCGAATAACGTTTCCGATTCGTTGGTACGATGCGTATGTGTCGTTTCGAACGTAAACGCGTAACTTTTCTTTTTAAGAACTTTTTAAGAACAGACTTCGTTCATCTCGACCAAACAATTACGATCGATTCGCGACACCAGGAAGCAACGCAGTTCCAATGAAGATCGCGTTCGCGCTTCCTTTTTGCATCGACCTACTGAGAGATCACCGCCGCTCTCGAGATGAGAGGTCGCCGCGATAATTAATCATTCGTCCCCGAACCGGGGGCAAAAAACGGACAGCCATGACGCGGACAGGGTACGAATGCCGACAACGAAAACATTGACACGCGGTGGTAAGTGCCACGTATCGCGAGCATCGCGATGAAAAAAGGTGAACACGCTCGTTAAAAAAGGTGACGAATGTCGGTTCGTGCGTGTCCAATTTTAATACTCGGAAAACGTTGATCCTTGAAAGATCATAGAGATCAGTCTCGTAAGTATTCGTACTCTGTATCTATTCGACAAATTTGTCTAAAAAAGCACATTTAAAAACGAAGTCTAACTTGTTCTAGGTTTTTGTTTCTTTAAATTTTGAACTTTTTCTTGGTTCAGTACAGAAATCTGCAAAAAATTATGCAACATACATCATGTATATGTTATGAAT
>NW_026534838.1:3740390-3742917 GCF_026225885.1 Hylaeus anthracinus
TCGAAAAAAACCAGTACAAAAATCTGCAAAAAATTATGCAACATACACCATGCATATGTTATGCATGTTTTCTCTAATCTATATTGTAAATCGACAGTCTCTAAAAACCATAACCACTGATTATGCTTTTTCCCCGAATCTCCCATTTATGGCACCTAGCAGTCTCCCATTTGTATTCCAGAAGGAAGACACCCGGAGAATTTTCTAACCGGTCTTCCACATTTTTGGAGAAACCAATAAAAATATTTTCCGATGAACGATAGCCGAGAAAAGCGACGGGCAGCGTTTCCTTCACCGCGGAACAATTTTTTCGCCCGACACCTCGATCGCAATAAGACGCAACAAATACGAGGAATACCATTGCCCCTTTCCGCTCGCCGGTTTTTTGTCGTTTAGCGACGATGAAACGCGCGCGTCCTCCTGAAAGGAAGTCGTGCGCTGTATACGGTCGCGGCAAGGACTCGTCGATGAAATAACTTCACGCGCGAGAAGCAATCACTCGTATCGTCACCTGTAGATTGAGACAGCCTTCGCGAGTGTATCGGGCCGATCGATAGAGGAACGAACTTTTCTCCGTTTCCCGACTAAAGACGGTAAACATCACGGGACACCGAACGAGTTCGACGCGAACCGGAACCACCAGCGACTGGGTCCTTTTACCTAAACAAAACAGCTCCGGGACAAAGATTCCCACGGAAATCGATTAACCGTGGCCGCGACGCGAGTTCTGCCACTCCATCGGCGATGGAGTTCTTTTTACTACCGGCAACCAGCCTAGCGCCGCGATTCCAATTTCCACCACGTGCTGGTTAACGAAGCGGAACCGAAAGGAACCGGAAAGAATTCAGGTGGAGAGGCTCGAGAGGGGGGCACGGAAAGAGGAGGCTGGTGTGCTCAGGTTGGAGAGACGAGGAGGAAGCGTGGCTGGGAAGAGAGCTCGGAGGCAATGGGACGACAAAAGTCAGCGGCGCTAAAAGCGCCACGGACCGCCAGTAGGCGCATGAATAATAATCTGTGATTAATAGAGCGCTAAGCTGCCGGTGACTCGCGGCATGAATGGCCGTAGTACTATTAAGCGTCGCGTATATCACGCCTATAGCGATATGGTGTAGTTTGGTGTTATTACATCAACGGGGCCGACTTTGCGCGCTTGTCAGCTCGGATCTGGGACACGCGAGATGATTCTCGCCGATGAGGAGCAATCGTTCACCGAATTCTTTTCGTTCGCTTCGATTACAGTGCGTTATTGCGTTAACGCATCGTCGACCATCGCGAGTTTACTCGTGTTTGCATTATATATTTGAATTCATGAAACCCAGGGCGATAGAGAATATTCCGAAAGTTTTACTCGTCGTGCTTAGTCTATTGGATTTTATTTAGATTGTTTTGATTTCACGTTTAAGAGAGAGCAAAATTAGGTACCAGGAGTTATTGAGAGAAAATTTTGAAACTTTGTACTTTCACGTAGTTTATGACACTGAATTTTCTTTTTTTTTTTTAAAATATAAAAATAGAAATAGGCTCTACATCAGCCGGTCCATAAGCCATCTGACACTGAATTTAATGACGCAAACAAAAAAAAATGGTTAAACAATCGCGGCGCCCAGTCTTAATTACGAAATAATAAATAACAACGCACCAACGAACAAGTTTAGGGCACAAGTATGTTAGTACTTTTATGTAGATCTTTTAATTGAGAAAAGTCTTTCTTTTACCGCTGTCAAACAAATTCAGACGGAACGTTTGTCTTCCTTGAGCGTTTCGGAGCCGCGAATCGCATCGCGATGCATTATTTTGACAAACATTTGCCACGTGCGGCGAATCGTACAATAAAACGGGACCATTTGCCGCGACGTTTAGATATAATTATAAATTAATGCGCGCTCCGTCTGTTCGCGATTGTAATTGCAGCGGTAACAACATTTAGGTCCACTCCCATTGTTTTACAATGATTTAAACGACTCCCCGTCGATCGAATTTATGGCCCGCGTGAAACTAATCGGCGAAAAACAATTAATTACGCGAGCGTTACGTGCGCGCGTTTCGGAAACGTCACGCGGAGACTTGTAGGCAAATTTCGAAATCGATTTCCATTCGCTCGAAACGACTCGACGGCTTAGAATTGAGATGGATGCCACGGATAAGTGTGATAGTGTCTGAATACTGGCGAGTGAAATTGCTTAATACATTTGACAAACCAGTGTTTAATCCAGTGGAAATTGTTGCATTTGTTTGTAAATAAACAACTGCGATAGAGATCAACACCAATAACCATAGTGACATTTTTTCGGAGAATTTGGGGGGAGAAATCAATTCTGTGAAATATTCTGTAGAAATAGTTACTTTTAGAATTGTTATGACGAAGTATAAACATTTAAGAACGGAAATAGATTTAGTAATTTCTTCAATTGCTTTTGAACTTTTGAACTATTCAACTACAGGCGAAACGGAAATCACTATAAACAGCTACAAACTATTCTGAATAACATGGAAAAAGCGAATTTTAAAAATATTGAAAATTGATAAT
>NW_026534838.1:3742927-3747765 GCF_026225885.1 Hylaeus anthracinus
AAATCACTATAAACAGCTACAAACGATCACGAATAACAAAGAAAACGAAGATTTTTAAAATCTTGAAAATTGTCAAACTTATCTCTTTGGTCATTTTTTCAGGACCTAAGGGTCCTGTTCTCGCGACACCAACTTTGACGCAGGTGTCGCCGCCAGGGAAAAGAATGAAGGCGTCCAGGAGGTCCCACGGGAAAACGTAATTTCGGTTCTAGCCGTGACTATGGTCATCGGCTGGCGGTTCGCCTACATAATACGTAGTAGTACGTATAAGTGGTAGGTATGTATGCGCAAACAGCAAACAAGAAGCACATAGCTACCGGCTGCTTCCACAGGTGGTCGGGTCACGAACTGACCCCACTCCGCGACCCCCTTGTTCCCCTCTCCTGCTCGCACGCCAACTTCCTTTCCTCTCACTCGCGGCTCTCCTGAGTCCTGCTTGACCCGTGGCACGTCAGGTTAGGTGTGTAGGTCGCAAGTAGGTCGAGTGGAGCCGCGGAAGGAAGGTGAAGGCGGGTTTCGCGAGTGGCCACGTCGATCCGTAACGCAGGCATCCCGTAAACCCCGACGTTTCAGCCTGCTTCCTGGCGCCGTCGGGGTTGGCGGTTTACCCTCCCCCTCGTCGCGATCCCAAATCTTAGTTTCCACGCTATCTAGACGGGAAAAGCGATCCGAGAAAAGGCTCGCGTCGCGTTTATTTTTAAGCGTAATCGGTCGCGAAATTCCGCGACTTTACACGCGATTAGAAGAGGAACGACGGAGACTGAAAAAGGGGATAAGAAATTTGAGAAAATTCAAGGTCGTTTCGTGTGTGGAAGTATCCTTTTTGGAATTATACTTATTACTCCCCTTTTTAGTTGATCTCAACCGTTTCATCAATTGGAATATCTTTTCTTGTAGCTATGTATCAGGTCATCCCGTAAGTTCATGCCGCTTGTTCTTCTGCTACTCGAATTAATATACGAGACATTGAGTGTTTCAAGAAAAGGTAATCTCTCTCGTTTTACAATATTTCTCCACCTTTCTAACATAGTTATTACACAGTCGCTATAAAATTTCTGTACTTTTGTTTTATTAAATATTGGCTCAGTCTGCAGCACGAACTCGTGGGATGGCCGAATAGAATTATATTGAGGATAGTGTTTCAAGATATTGAAAGGAACTATTGCTAGGAACTATTTCATGCATACAAGCATCCTATCGATCCTGAAGAATCAATTTCCTTTCGTCTGTAATTGAAGACCTCTTTGGTTGATGTCACCTGGTCAGGATTCAACTTTTCTGGCACCTGTCGAGAATTTTGATCCTGGAATACGCATTCGTCGCGTCTGGTCACCCGCCAGAGGAAATTTACCTCGGTTGCTCTCGTATCGCGCAATGTCATCGTAACGTTTGCACGCCTCGTCTAGGTAGAATTTACGATCTCGACGTAGCCGTAAGGCACCCTGAGTGCCCGCGTTGCGTAACTGCTAAGCGAGGTCTAGTAAACTTTACCAGGAAGTCAAGGTCGTAGTGGGTGGAAATTTATGAGCTGGAAGCCTCGTTCCTAATCTTTAGCGGGAAAGGAATCGCCGATCGCTTCGTCGCGAGAGGAAAAGAAATCGGTGACCTACTGAAGTCAACGCTGTAAAACCTTCTAAACACTATCGTTCTTTAACCCTTAAATGCCCCAAGTTAATATTTGGCTGTATAATTAAAAAAATAAACGTCAGCTGTCAAGATTCCTCAAATAATAAATACATTGATAATTTTTTTTTTCATTTAACTTGGACAATTTTTAAGTTAATTTTTGTAACTGTATATCACGACTGTATATTTTGTAACCGTATATTATGACTCTATATTTTGTACCTGTATTTTTGTATGTTGTTAAGCAAATTTATGATTTAAATTCTAAAACTACATTTTTTCATATGTATACGTACCACGTGTATATTGTTACCTAATCAATAAATCGTGACAAATTATTTACATATATAAAAATAATTTAGGAACCCCTGATGTACATTCATCCCATTCCAAACCCTTTTCCTGTCGCACAGTGTTTCTATTACCTACAGGAAGAAACCCTAGAACATTACACCCCCAGCGAGCTAAATTTGGCAAAATCTCAAGAACTTACAATGGATGCCCTCCCGAACGTATCTTTCACTTCTCCAACGACTTCCTGGGATATTACGAAAATCAAGCTCTAGCACCTTCGATAACTGTTATCCAAAATCTATTTGATGTTCTTTCGGCTTACCAGAACGAGGTAGATTTTAAACCACGCCGTCTCGGGATTAAGCAAGCTTACAAGAGATTCTACGATCTCCCTTTCGAGCAAACTTCCCCTAATATCTGCATAATACAAGCCCCCCAATTTTCCCTCGGCATCTTTTCCGTCGCGACGTCCGACGCCGCCCCGAGAGAGACGAGAGAAAGTTCGCTCCGACAAAAGGGATCGAGAAATTATTTTCCAATCTCCCGAGGGCCGCGGACGCTCCCTCGTTTCCGTTCGGATATTATCAAAGGACAAGAGAAACACGACGAATTATTATGTTCGCGGGACTGCTAATCCGTCACTGGTCCCCGACTGGTTCGTCCGATACGCCATTGAACGTTTCTAACGCAAACGGTCCGGGGAAACGGTTTCGGATCGGGCACGAAGTCTGAACCAAGCGAGAGAACCCGGGTTGCACCGCACAGTTGCCCGGTTGCTTTCAGTCGTAGGATGCTGAAGTCACTGCGGTTGCCATGGCAACCCACCACCACCGCAGCCCGATGTAATTATTTGAAAAACGCCCGCCGCAGCCCCATCCTCCGCCCACCACCCCCAGCGGGGGTTGCTGCTACAGGGCGATGCAAAAGTAGCCGTAGTATTTTGCATCGGGACCAATCGAAGGTGCATCGTCGCGCAGCTGACCGCCACCATCTTCGGTGGAGATCACCAGTGAAGAGACCAGTCTTGTGGTGGAGAAAGTGTAGAAGTGAGAAGTTGTCAAAATAAATACCAATTCGTTATCTTTTCCTTTCGTTTCATTATCTAGTCTCTAATAATTTAAATGATATTTAATCCTAAAGTTCAAGGTATAATTAAAATGAACAAATCTAAAAAATTGTCTCTTTTCACGTTCGAATGATAATTTGTTTCCCCGCGTTGAACGTAACTAATTAAATGTAGTGAATATAAAAAAGGAAACAAAGATGAAATTTTAATAAAACTATTAATAAAGAACCGAGTAATAAAAGACAAAAATTTTCGTACAAATTTAATCTTTAAAATCGTAATGGTATATCCGATAGCTGTAACACTTAAAAATAATAATCTATGAGAATAGAAATATTTATCCCAAATATAAATTCAAATCCAATCCATTCGATAAAAAGATTCAAATTTTAATAGATTCAAATTTTAATTAAGAAAAAAAAAGAAAAGAAAGATTAAAATTCATTTTCGGTCAAAAAGCGCCGTAATTGATATCTGTTTTCGTAAACAGTGCATTCTAAAAGCTCTTAAAATTTCAATATTCCTTCGAGTTTACAAACTCACCATTATCCCAGTTTACATTTGTCACGGGGATGGATTTAACGTGTTTTCGAATAAAAATTCTTTTTACCCCGAAAAGAACAAATTCTCGCAGCGTTCCTCGCCCGCGGTCTCTTTATAAGAACGAAGAAGCCCGTAAACATTAATGGTCGAAACGTCTTTTCAAGAGCAAGCAAGCAAGCAAGCGAGCTTTCCAACGAAAGACGTCATCTAATAATTATTTTCCACCGACCCGCCGACGAAATTATTTTTATTTGTTCGTTCCACTTGTTCCGACGAAACCGTACCACCCGAACGAGCCCGGCTTTTAGCGATGCAAAGTGCCGGTCATTTTTTCGAGATAACTCGCCAAGTTCTCGGAACGTTCGACGTTAGATTTCACCCGGATCGAGGGCGGGAAAATGACGGCCAATCACGTGGCAATTTGCCCCGCAATAACGGAGTGACGTACCGCGATTAAAATGCTGGCAATTAAAGGAACGGAGCCTGGCAGAAATGGCGAACACGATTTTTAATGGCGGTCGCGGTTCGCAGACATCGGGCATCGCCGTACGATCAAATTGGTAGCCGCGAGATAATAATGCGCGCGACCACGGTAACGCCGGCGTGTAATTCTTGGCACGAGATAATGAATTCGTAACGCGTGCCGCGAGATTGCACCGCGCCAATAACGTACGAGGCCTCGTCCGGAAGCACTTATCGGTATGGATCGATTAAAACACGCGTGAGTAGGCCTTCGATGCTCCTGGCCATCTTCAATGGGAGGAATCTGTTCAAGGATCCCTGCGGTCGATATATGGCGACTATACGTGTGCCTGATTAACCATTTTGTCTCGGGAAAGTGTCACTTGGTAAAGTGTTTGACACCGGGTCTTTAACGCGTTCTCTGCCTAGAGACTAAAACTCTTGAAAATTTCTACCGTGTTTAAATTTTGTTTACAGACTATTGGAAACTGTGTAATGTAACATTTATTTTGGTACTTAGTTTTGTAACTTCGTCGAAATCAACTTCAAAACTTCGTCAAGTGTTTCAGTTAAATTCATTTTCTATGACACTTAACTTTCAGAATTAATAGTTTTCGTTTTTCAGTGAAAAGTGGGCGATCAACGTGTTAAATGGATCCAGTATGAGTCAATCGAGTATTTCTGTTTATTATACCGTCACCGACACGTGGATATACCTTTTCGACGTTGCCAGTGTGATAAGCGCAAGAAAATCGGGAATCATTGCAGTTATCCAGTCGAGGTTTCTATTCTGTGTTTAGATTCGGCTCGAGTCGAACAGAGAAAAGGACGAGCTAGTATGAGTAAA
>NW_026534838.1:3747775-3751190 GCF_026225885.1 Hylaeus anthracinus
ATTCGGCTCGAGTCGAACAGAGAAAAGGACGAGCTAGTATGAGTAAATCGAGTATTTCTGTTTATTATACCGTCACCGACACGTGGATATATCTTTTCGACGTTGCCAGTGTGATAAGTGCAAGAAAATCGGGAAAAATTGCCCTAAGGACAGAGAGTGTAAGAGAAAGAGGTCCGAGGAAAAACAAAGTTCGGCAGAAGCGTATCGGTGAGACAATAAAATGTAACGATACATACCTCGGTTAGGATCGTATTACACTGCTCATCCTGCACACATCTCCGTTAAGTAGCGACATTAGAAGAATCGATGAAGGCATTCGACGAAACGAAACAAGAAAATGTAGAAACCCTTCGCGACCCATCCACGCGTAATTAGGAAGCTCGAGGGTATACATACTGTCCGAAGTAAAAAAATTATGAACACGCGAGGCATCTGCCATGGGACGCATAAAGCCGAAATGAAATATATGATAACTCGCGTTACGGGTTTTCTAGGCCTCCCGCGAAAATCGAGAGTTACAACGAGGCCGAGCGCCACCGACGGACGATTCTAATTAAAATTCAAAGTTCTCGCGCCCGAACGGGAAACGTGCAAAGGGTGACAAAAAAAAAAAAAAAAAAAAGAAATTATCATCCCTGCACGCGCGACAGTACACGACTCGAGCATAATTTCAGCCGCGTTTGATTGCTGCGACAAAAGAATGAAAATATAACGAGGCAAACTTATCAATTTAATTGCTTCATTGATTCTCGTGCCCGGCGAGTGTGGCGCAACATCGTTATTTTTAATGCAGCCGTCTAGTGGTCATAAATAATGAGGGGCTGGCTGTTTGTTTAAAATTGCATTCGTCGGGATTATTCGGTCGTTCCGGGATAACGCGCAAAAATGGATGTCGCTCGTGACGTAACGCGGTAAATTTCGAGTCGGGGAGAATTTATCTGGCCGCGGATCGCCGTGTTAATAAATAATCCATTAGTAATATCTCGATACCGCGCGGGAGCTCGTTTCGACGTTGTCCTCTGCGTTTCGCGCAAAAAGAAGTCCGATGAATGAAATACCGGCGCGATATTCCCTTTCGGATTGTCGCGACTCCCTTTTGCGCTCGGAGAGGATGGTAAGAATAAGTTTCCAACAACCAGAAATTGTGACAATCTGAGGATGAAGACTGTATCTTCTACGGTTGCTAGTTAAATGATACATTAATAATCTCGGGAGAATTTTGATAACATTGACAATTCGAATTGACTTTAGTCACGGTTCTGGATTGACTTTGGCATCAGGTAACGTTCACGTGACTCGTGATTACAACGGTACATCCAATTACGGACGTGTTAACGAGTCCCGAGTGAAATCAGCGCCGGTCGAACGGACAGAATCGGTTTCCACGATCGACAATCGGAAGGTGACTCTTTCCTTTCGTAGAGCCCAGCGATGGGCTCGAGACCGTTTCGAGAACTTCATAGAAAAATTACCATTCAACTACTTTTCTATACCAAAGTCGATAGCAATAGTTAAAATTAATTAAAATTATTTGAAAGACGGTAATCATTAATTTTAACAATTACTGTAACAATTCCATGTAACTGCAATTACTTGAAAGTGATTAAAATAGTGATTAAAAAAGTAGTTAGTTACCTTTTAACCACTTTAGATTTGGGATAGCTTTTAATTACTTTTTGGGTAGTTATAAGTAATTATGAACAAATAATTGAATAACTGGTAGCAGTAATTTCAGATACCATTACATGCTACAGAGTAATTGTAACGGCAATTATTTAATTACTCGGTCAAATGTAATCATTACGTAATGGTGATTAAGAGTTTACAGCTCAAAAAAAAAAGAATGCTTCAGGCCTGAAAGGGTTAAGAAGTTCCTCCATCGTAAGCACAACAAGTACCACGAGAGATACGTACGAAACATGTGGGAATACAACATAGGGGAATGCGACTGGAGGTTAAGTAAACAACAAATTAGAGAAAGTATTGGAAGCTGTCTTCGAAGAGATTGTTCAGGAACCGAGGTGGCAGAGAGTCAAAGTTCCATCGGAATACAACATAGGGGAATGCGACTGGAGGTTAAGTAAACAACAAATTAGAGAAAGTATTGGAAGCTGTCTTCGAAGAGATTGTTCAGGAACCGAGGTGGCAGTGAGTCAAAGTCCCATCGCTAACCAAGTCTCGGGGAACGACGTGACGAGGGTCCACGACGGTGGGTAGACGCGAACGGGAAGGTGGTCCGAACAGCAAGACGAAGGAACAGAGAAAGAGAGTGGGAGGGGGGAGGTAGGTCCGTGGCGATGCTCACTTGTTGCTCGCTCGACTAATTGCCAAGTAATTGGCCCCGTACCCCCGCTCGTATAAAGTTTGCTTCATTGTCTTTAATAACGCCGTGACCTGCGCTAATGGCTCACGTCGCGTTTGTCGGCCAGGAGAGGGGGGAGGGCTCGGTTTCGATGAGAAGGATCGAGTAGCTCGCGAGCACGGGAAGAGAAAGGGCCGGAAATTGCCGAAGAAATGGAAAACGCCGGGAAACCGCGTAAAGCCGGACGAAATAATGATTTCCCGCGGAATTCGATTCCCCTCCCCCTCGCCCCGTTCGCGGAAGGACTCTCGGTCCTTTTGTTCCCCTCCCTACCGACTGCCATTAATTGTTCCGCGACTCGCTTTGCGCGAGTTTGATTCCTTTCGCGGCGTTCCATAGCGTCTTTCGTTATCGAGGCCTCTCGCGCGCAGAGGCTTCAAAAAATGGACTTTCTACAGTTCCTCTGGGAAAATTAAGGGTGAAATCAGCGGAAGATATCTAAGATGAAGTGGAAAGTTAGTCATTTTTTTCTCTGTCTAGAGGGAGACTTTTCTGAAGTACTCTGAAAGTTTGAACAAATCTTTTACAGCATCTACGGTACGCTAACTCCGCCTTCCAGTGTGCTCTGCTCCCTTCGGCTACCCTCAGAAAGCAACAGAGTACAGTAAAGGCTCCATAAATGCACAAACTCGGCATTTACGGTAGACTTCGTATATTCACCGACAAGCTTGCGACAAGTTCGCGAACAAGCTTCGAACGTAGAGGACTGGGAATAAAGAAGAGAAGCGAAAACACCAGGGTATGTCGATGAGACAATGACATACTCTGGTGTTTTCGCTCTGCCATCTTCTTTGTCCTCTTCTACGTTCGAAGCTCATCGGTGAACATCAGGGAATATACGATCATGTAAACGCTGTTTCTGTGCATTTATGGTAGAGATATTTGTGCACGCTGAACCGCGCCACTTTTTCAGACGTCACAGCAACCTGAGACGATCGAATACGCTGTTCAGTTTCCGCCACGAGTGATTTGCAGCGCGATTTCAGAAAAAAACACGCCGCTCTCGACACACACACACACACACACACACACACACACACACACACACACACA
>NW_026534838.1:3751200-3753793 GCF_026225885.1 Hylaeus anthracinus
CACACACACACACACACACACACACACACACACACACACACACACACGCACACCTCCCCGCCTAGGGACATTATCATAATTTTTAACTCGATTCCGGAGACCTTTCTCCCGGCACACTCGTTACGAAGTTGACGCGTTCGCCATGGCCATCCGCCCCACCTGCGCTTGTTTCCCTCGGGGGTCATTCCCTCGGCCACCCTTCCCATGCAATTAGCACGAATGCGACCTCGCCCGAGGTGTTTCAACGCGTCCGAGAATTTCCTTAACGAGAGCGACGCTCACCGCAGAAATATTCGCGTACAATATCGCGCGGGGTATCTATTTCGCGTCTTTTGTCATTATTTCAGCAAACCGTTCCACGGAACGCGCGTCCACCGCGAATCCTTGCGATTCAACCCCCTTTCATCCCCCCCGAACTTTCCTTCCGAACAGTTAAACATTCCTTAACACCTGCGTATCGTATTATTTGCTCTAATAATTACCCGTTCTCGTTCCGTCGCCCGAGGATCGAGCGAATTTGCTACTTGGCAAACGTTGCATCGCAAATATTATACTATTTAACGAAAACAATATTTAATAGGTATTTGTTCAGGGCAAACATCCGCCGACCATTTAGCCCGCGCGACTAACGCAACGCCATCGACGCTCGCCGCGGTTGTAATTTCGCGCGTTTCGACGAGTTTTACAAGTTGGGGCACGTTTGTTCGAGAAGGAGCCTGGACCAGGAACGGGGACGATCCGTCCGCGACCAGATGTGCGATTGCGCCGAGAATTGAGAGTGACTCATTCCCTGGTGGATACGTAAGGGTGTACGAACGGTGGAGGACCCGATGCAGATGCACCGCTACGGACGCGGTGCACTGTAGCTAATTGTTCCTAGGTGGTTTGCCATTTCTCGTCCGGTATTTGCAAATAACTCGAATGTAGGTGATACGCTTATGGCTCTTGGGACGCTGTGTGGATGCTATGGATGCTGTGGATTCAGTGGGTGCAGGAATGTTTCGTTAGACGCTTAAGCTCGGGACTGACCTTGTGCAGTTATCGTAGAGTAAAGGACACCGAATAAAGAAGAGAACGAAGTGAAAACACCGAGGCATGTCGGTGAAACAATGTTCCTGACATCTTTCTGATTAAATTGGACCAAACACGGTATAATTCGGATGATATTTAACATTCATCTTTTTTTAGTTAGTGTTCCACGATGTATGATACATAATAAGTTGTTAAAAGTAAATATGTTGCAAATTACGTCTCATTTTAATCAGAAATATATCAGGAATATGATGGTAAAAGTATTACAACAAAAAAGTTTCATCCTTGCATTACATTATTTCACCGATATGCCTCGGTGTTTTCGCTCCGTCCTCTTCTTAATTCGCTGTCCTTATTGCGCTACTACTTACTGATTACTAGCTCATTTCCATTCTTCTCATCTATTGGGGCCCGCTGAATCCTCCTAGCTCGGGTACCTCGGTGTTGCTAAGCCCGTACAGTAGCTACAAACACCGCTACAGCCCCCGAGCGCAACTTTCGTCGGCAACCATCAAAGAATATACGAAACTTGGCGATCGAACTCCTACACCCCTCAAAAAGTTCTGTTGGTTGTCTTCGTACAATTTTCCTTCGATTTTCCTATCCGCAGTTGTTTCGGGATCGGCGACTATCCGGAATCGGTATCGTGGTCAACGGCGCGAATCCTCGAGGGAATACCTGCCCCCGAATAACGAACCCAAAAAGGAACGCCGGGACTTGATTTAGCGAAACGCGGAGACAGAAACGACCCGTCCGAAAATAGGGATTCGCGCATTTACGCGTTTACATGGCCAGGAGGGAAGGTCGGAGGACGCGTCTAGGAAGGATACGACGCAAAGTACGAGAGGGAGGAGAGATTGGGGGGAGAAAACGACGGGGAGACAGAGAATCTCAGCGACGCGCCGGCTAGACGGCATCGTAAACTTCGTCGAGGAACTTTTGAATTTTAGTAAGAGACGCTCTTTCTCTATCTCCGCGTCCTCCGTCCCGCGACTCGTCTTCTACGTTATAAATTGGAGGTTCCCATTCCGAGGATGCTGGAGTCCGAACCCCAGGCGTCGATTAGGGAGCTCCGAACGCTGCCCTACCCGAAGAACCCGGCTACGATTCCGCGCCAGGACAGACAGAGGTCGCCAGGAGTAGCGAAAAAAAGGACACGGGTTGCTTCCTGACCAGCAATCACGAGGAGAGAATGCGACCAGTCGATAATGCGCTAGTTGCCGAGGGATAGGTTATCGTCGACCTAATAAGGGGATGTACCCCACTGGTGGGTATCGTTCGATGGCGAGCTTGATGACTCCAAGGGATACGGGTGGAACTTAAGGTATACTTTGAAGACGCTCTCCTGGGAGAATGATGTCATTGGAAAATCATAGTTCACGCAGAAAGATACGGTTTTATTTGTCGAAGCAAAAGCTACCCTAAACATCTGACTTCGGTTAATAAAACTTTTATTAAAAGTGAAAGAGCACTCCACACCTAGACGTAAACATAGAGTACCACACAAAGATGTCCTCCTTGAATCTTTAATAATAAATACGGTAAAGAGACCATGCTCTTT
>NW_026534838.1:3753803-3756719 GCF_026225885.1 Hylaeus anthracinus
AGAAGGTCTCAAAATTTAAACGTAAACATAGAGTACCACACAAAGATGTCCTCCTTGAATCTTTAATAATAAATACGGTAAAGAGACCATGCTCTTTTATTCGTCGAAGCAAAAGCTACCCTAAACACGTGACTTTGGTTAACCGAACTTTTGATAAAGATGACAGAGCACTCCACACCCAGACGTAAACATAGTGTACGCCATAAAGACGTTCTCCTCGAATCTCTAATAACAAATACGGTAAAGAGACCATGCTCTTTTATTCGTCGAAGCAAAAGCTACCTTAAGTACGTGACTTTGGTTAACCAAAATACTGTTAAAGATGAAAGAGCACTCCACGCCTAGACGTAAACATAATAACCGACATAAAGTACCCCCTAAAGACGTTCTCCTTAAATCTCTAATAACAAATACGGTAAAGAGACCGCGCTTTTTCCTCCACGTCAAATCAAAATCTCCCCAAAACACTTGACTCCGTTTAACCGAACTTTCGCTGAAGCGAACGAGCACTCGGCAATCCGAGCCTAATTGAACAGTCGTGTATCAACGAAAGTAGTAACGCCGGGCCACATCGGGTCAACGTCTCTCAATTATAAAACACACCGATACGTAATCAGAGCACGCCCTCGACATCCATTCTAATTAGGAGCAGCGATCTCTCGCTTTCGACCCTTCGTCGACGACACGCCGACGTCGTTGTCAGCTGGCGACTGTTTAGAGGAAGGGTGGAGGCTGGTTACATCGGTGCCCGGTTCTTTTTTTCTCTTTTTTTTTTTTTTTTTCATCGTTGCTCACCGTGTACTTAACATGGAAACGTCCTTCCGGGTCATAGGTATTCAGATTCTCTCTTCCCGGCACCTAGTTTCCTTCAGGATTCGCGAAGGGTGCCGCTGGCTGAAGAGGGTTGGCTCAGAGGGGGGACGAGGGTAAAGCAGCTAGATGAAAGGAGGGGTAGTTTGGGGAGGGGACGGGAATGGGGGGAGATCGAGGCAGCAAAGGAAGCAGACGGCTGTAAGGAGTGAAAGAGCTGGCAAATGAGAGAACGAAAAAGAGTCGCGGAGAGAAAAAGAGAGAGGGGATAATTCCACGTCTAAATATCGGTAAAAATCAATACTATCTCTTTCCTCGGTGCACCGCCATCGCGGCTAATAATGCAAGAGGAGAATATGGACCCTCGGGAGGAGTGACGTATTCGTTTCCGGTTTTTTCGAATGTTCCTCGTTTATTCGTCGCGGATATAATTTCTATGTAAGTAACGATTACGTTAAAACACGGCGCGAAAACGACACTGGCGTTCGTGTAACACGAATTTTCATTTCTAAATGCACGGACGCGCGTTGTAATTGTTTCGCGTGAAAATTTTACGAACCCTTCCAGAGGTACAGTCTCCATCGGACAATGCAATTTACAACGCCGGGAGTTGTTCCATAATTGTTCCCGAACATCCGCGAAATAATATAAAATACTAGGAAACTCTGGCCGGAAAATTAATTAATTATTAATTAATAATAATATTTTCAGTACGGTGTACTCAACTTTGACGAGCGCAACGTACGAGTTGTACGTATTACGTAACTCCTGCAGAAGTTGGTCTCTTGTTTTCGGATTTCTGATCCAGATACGTGCTTTTATGTTCATCAATAATTAACGATAAATTATGTTACCGAGGAAAGTAAAAAATTACGGAAAAATATGCAACGAGGAAAGGATGCTTCGGGATATCAAGCTCTGGATGCTCGGACGCGTTTCCGTTACGCCATCGTGGGTTAAGCCACGTTCCCACGAGTGCGACTCGCGGTACGGAACGCACTCGAAATACCTTTTCGCCGGATTTGAAAAACAACGCTATTTAAGTGCTTCGAGCGTGTTCCGAGTCACGTGTTACGTGCGTGGCAACGCGAGAGTCCTTTGCAGAAAATTCCTACCCAGTCAAATGTACGCAGACTATGTAAAGTCGCGTTCCCACGTGTTGCTGCTTTTCGAGAACAAACTTCTTCAAATCGGAAGTGCGTTTACGCGTAAAATAAGGTATCCCTATAACAGATGTATTGACGAGAAGGGAAAGAGTTTACAGAGAAACATAAATGATCGTGAATCTCAGAAACTTTATCAATATCAGGGAAATCCTGAGAAGTTTCTCGAAGACACTATTAATAATTGCGTGAGTTTCAGGAAATTTGAAATGCACGAGTCAAATTGACCGTGTTACTAGTTTCAGTATTGAATTGTTCAGATTTTTTTTTTAATTGATTAGAATCGATTGATATGCCTTTTAGCAGTATGCCGATTTTAATGAAATTTGACACACAGGTAGAGAATTCAAAAATGTTATAAACATATTTTTTTGTATCGATTAATATTCATGTTCGAGGGGTGAAAACTACCCTCGAAATTGAGAACGAAATACCTGTTTAATTAAATCTCTAAAAAAAAATTAAAAGAGACAGAAAGAATTATAAATAGAAATAAAGTTTGGTTTTTAACGAATGACAACGCGCAGTAAATATAAGTCGTAATTGAATAGGTGTTTCGTTGAAACTTTCGAGGGTAGTTTTCATCCCTTCAACATGAATATCAATATAAAAAGAATGTGCGTCTAATATTTTTCGATGTAACAGTTGCATGTCGTTAACGATAATAAAATAATTGGACGAAAGTAATCATTACTTTTAACGATTACTGTGTCCATGTAACAGCACTTACTTGAAAGTAATTAAAAAAGTAGTTAAAATTACTTTTTAACTACTTTAGATTTGGGATACCTTTTAATTACTTTCTGGGTAGTTATAATTATTAAAAAGTAATTGAATTATTCAGTAATTAAGGATTAACGGTTTTGCATAATTACTGAAAACAAAGTAATCAAGAATTCATGAAATAAATATGGCGCATGAATCAAAACTGCAAAGTAACGAT
>NW_026534838.1:3756729-3762805 GCF_026225885.1 Hylaeus anthracinus
TTACAGCCAAGTTACGAGTAATAACAGCTTCATGAAATAAATATGGCCCATGAATCAAAACTGCAAAGTAACGATTACTTTCGTATTCGTTACAATGTAGAATAATTACATTTAGGATTAGAAAGTAGTTATTTAATTAAGCTGTTATTACTCGCAAATTGGCTGTAACACGTAACGTATTTAAAACCCTTGAATTTTCCCTTCTCTACATTTTCGTCCTCTTCATTTAATTCATGCTTTACATTACTTCGCGTTTGCATTTGCTACCCCCCTTTACAATTCTCGCATTAGGGATACCAACAGTCTGTCGGGGCCCACGGGCCCCCTATATCCCGTGTGCCTCGGGATTGCTACACCCGTATTGTAGCTACAATCTAACACGGTAGCTAAAGCCTCCGGGGGTTCAACAGCGATGGCACACGCTCCTCGAGAGAAACGGGGGCGGCGTCGGCGTTACAAGGTCGGAAACTCCGACGTTCACGGGGTACCGATCAATTACGTGCCCCGTCCCGGAAACGCGGTATAAACAAACCCTCCTTGCGGCCGGCCTGGACCGCTATAAAGCGATACGAAATTTCTCCTGGTCGTTTTCTCAAACGTTCCGGGAGTAACAGCGTGGAACCGCGGCTCGACCACGACCTGAGACAAACGGCCAACGAAACGCACGCCCGGTGATCCCGACGTTCGTTCCCAGATCCCTTTACACGCGAAAGTGTAAACGGTGGTGGTGGACGCGCCTGGACCCCGACCAACGGATCGCCGCCCCGACCTCGCTTTTCTACCTACACCTACAGCACCCCTACTCCCCACCTCCCGCTCACCCGAACCCCCAGAAGCAAGGAGGAGCTGGGGGATGAGGAGAAGGGGCACCTGGAAAGCTCGAGTGGTTCTCAACGAACTTTTTCTCCGCGCCGGGAGTAAGAAAAAAAAAAAAAAAAACAAACAAAATTGACGGCTGCTAGTTAACTTCGATCGTTCGCTGCGCTCTCGAATCACGAGTGCCCTTTTCTTCTTTTTCCAAGGGAGTGGGGTAGTAGCTTTCAAGGATACGGGTGTTCTTTTTACCGAAAGAAAATTGTACACTGGGTCCACAGCGGGCCTGTACCTTGTAGCAGTGATGACGAGTGAGCGAAAGAAATGGATTTACAAGGGATGGAATTGTGATGGATTTTACGAGATGAGCTATATGCTTGCGTTTTTCGAATTTGTTGTCTTCCAATGGGTGTGTCTGATAGCCAAGCAATATTCTTCCATTATTTATGGAACCTTTATTACGGCCAGTGATGGGCACAAGCCTAGGTTTCGAATAAATCTCAAGTTCGCCGATGTGTTTGTCTCGGTTCCTCTTTTCAACATTTTCCAAAGGAAGAAACTTCAGATTTATTCGAAGCCTTTTGCCCATCTCTGCTTTGTAGGCACCGAAGAGAGTATCGCGAAGCGAAGTCGAGATGTCGCGCGTGCCCCGTGCATTCTCCGTACCGATTTTCTCGAACAGTAAACCCCTTGCGGTGAACATATTCATCCTACATTTCCGTTTTATTCTTTCGTTAACTATCTCGAAACTATCTCGGAACGATCAGAGACGCGCGACGCGTCGAAAAACCCAGCAAAACGACAAATTCTTCCCCGACGACTCGATTTTCGACATATTCCCGACACGTTCCGAATATCGATCCGACGGCCGCGTCGAGTCGATCGTGTCCCCCGGTTCTTAGATGGCGTCTCGTCGGAGAAATCGCGAAATGAATGCGACCGAGCGCGTGGGAAAGATGACGAATAATTCCGCGGACGGTGGCGCGAGCGCTAGATGTATCGCGAAAAATTAAAATACAGGAAATATGAGAACCTTCGCGCCACCCTCGGTGCACCCCCGACCACCCACCCACCCTCTCTGCCACTCGTTGGTTCACCCGCCCTCCGTAACACGGGGTGGCTAGGAGGGTTTAGGTAGAACGGGGAGGTGGGTCGCGTACCACCTCCGGCAAAAGTACGCCGTCACCTCCCCGCCGGTACAATCCCTGCCAAGAACCGTGGACAACCCCGTTTACTTCCCTCGCGAAGACTTGTTTCGAACAATGCCCATCGGTAGTTACAACGAAATAGACGCGAGGAAGAAACAGACTACGGGGGTCCACTTCGTTCTCGCTAATTTATCTCGCTCGCAATTTCTCCGCCGCGGAACGCGAGCTTCCCGCGGGAGGAGGGGCGGCGGTGGTAAGGGAGGGAGGGGAAGGTAGCGCGAACTAAGTTGCGACAGGTAGACAATTATTCAACGTCGAGAAAATTATAGGGCTAGCGGGGGTTAATTAAAGCCTGACAGAAATTAAAATTCATATTAGGAGACCCGCGCGCCGTCCGCCGCGATCTTATCACTGCCGTTTTATAAATCCTCGTTAAGGCAGAGAGGCTGGTTGTTTATGCGGTTCACGCGTGTCCCGAACGGAACCGCCGTCAGGAAGACCCAGTCTCTCGTGATTACGTCTGGCAATAAATTTTATACCGTATCAATTACGAACTGGTTCTCCTGGACGTCTTGCGAGCGCTGCTTATTTGCCTGCCAATCATACCTGCCCGGCTAAACGAAAGTGGATCGCGGGGAACCTGTGCTGTTATTAATTGATTCCGTACCAACTGGCGAAATTTGACCAGGACCTTGGATCAGGGTGAAGGTTCAGGGTAAAATCGGGGTTCTTATGGTGCATCGTTCGATTTAACCCTTGAGACCTTAGATTAGGGTCCCTAGTGGGAGAATATTGGTTAACGATCAGAGGGTGTGCAATAAGTATTAGTATGCAATAAGTATTAAAAGTAAGTCCATTTTTTTTACGATTTTGAGATTAAGACGTAATCACGAATGTAAAAAATTCTTTTTTCTTTTCGCGGTGCAATAAGGAAACAGCTCCGGTCACTAAATTTTAAACCTTTCCACTCGAGAGGTGACTCTCAGTCACCACACTAGGTTTTCTTTAGGTTTAAGGGGGCAGGGTCAAGTAAAACTCAATTTTGACATGTTTTTTGTTTTGTTTAGAAAATTAGTTTACCATCTGGAGAATGTGCTCCGACTATTTCAGCTCCAACGGACGGTCTCAGTCTAAGTGTACGTACAAAGTCATTAAAGTGATGCGCTCCGAACGGTACACGAAGGACTATTTTTAGATCCGGAAACTTTAAACGCATTTTTCTCAAACACACCAAATTTCGCGTGCCGTGCACTGTAGCTTAGAGGTTTCTCAGCCGATTGCTATGAAACTTGGCACGAAATATTCCTTAAACTATTCTCCTTTGCATCGATCTAAAGGTTTTTATAAAAATTGAAATAAACAATGTTTTTAATCGTTTTTTTTTTTTATAACAAGATTTTTTTAACGTGGCGTGAAATTTTAAATTAAAAATTTGTTTCTTTTAATCTAGGCTGATGCAAAGCGGATTACTATATCCTAACGAGAAATTGGTGGATTTTTGACTTGAAATAATTAGAGTGATCTGTGCGTTGCACGGCGCATCTTCGAGAAGTCAACTTCAAACAGCTGCTGTTCATTCATTTATGAATATTTTTACATAAAAAAGAATTATATAGATTATCTAGATGCTACAAAATATCAAGTAATTAGTTGTAAATAAATATATATTACGCACTCTTCAAAAATAATTTGCGAAAAAGCGGTTGTTTACTTGACCCTCCCCCCTTAATTTCTTTGAAGCTCCAAGTGCCAATAAAATGATTGTCGTTGAGACAAAGGTAACCTGATTCTCAAATCTTAAATTAGAGATCTCATTTTCGAAGTCAATATAATCTTAGCATCGTATGCAAAGGGTTAATATATATTAAAAATTATATTCAAAGATTGTATATCAGAGATCAGGAAATACTTTATACGTCCCCACTCATAAGTACGTGGACTATCAATGAACACCACTTGATAATAGGAAACAATTCAATTTTTTTTCACTAATGCGTTTCCGTGCTTTGAAATTTCGTAACAACAAAAAGTTTCGTAGTACGATGTGTATTAAATGTTCATTCGAAGGTAGTAAGTGAAGGAAGCACAAATCGATCAACTCCACCAGTCACATAAATATTTCAAAATTACTAGCTATTATTTTTCGGCTATTCTTTCCTATTAATTTCGTACTATACCATTACATAAATCCTACACCTGTATTTACGCATTCTACGATATTTATTTGAATTTATACTACAAAGGGAATTTTAGAAAACAATCGACATTATTTCAACACATTCCTCAACTTTTTCTTGTATGTAATTAATCGTTTTGTGGGAGTTCGCTTCCTCTAAACAAAATTCGTGGAAGCTATTTTCGGAATGGTGAAATGGTCACCTTGAATTTTCCACGGAAAAACGCTGTTACGGAAACGGGAAGCCTGGCTAACTAATTACGGTCGAAAAGGCCTAGGTGTGCATACGGTGCGCAGCTGTCCAGGAATCCTGATTTACGAGGCTAACGGTAATAAACGAAATCCTAGACCTTAGAGACCCTCGGGCTACCTAATTCGCGAAAATAGCCGAGCGAAGATTTTTCGTGACGCATCGATCGCCTAGATCGCCGCTGCCAACTTGCCCCGTTCGCGGAAAGAGTACTCGACAACAATATGTTTTCACAATGTTTGGCACGAGCTGCGATAAACTTTGGCAACGATCGTGAACAAAATTTACCCCAACCCCCGAATCTGGATTCGATGGAATCGGTGATCATCGAAAACTTCTCTGCATTGTCCGAGTTACGGTTTTTTTTAACTCCGGACTCGAACGCAGCTCCAACGACAGATGGATATAAGTATCGTCTCGAAATAAGCAGCTTGGTCGCGACTGGCGATTTGCTTGTTTCGAGGGAGGTGCGACGTTCGGCTTGAGAAAGAGAAAACATTACGCATGTTCGGCTTCACGTTTTCACGGATGTCTCGTTTCTTTTTGGATCTCTCACTCGACTTCGAACAAAATGGTGGGTACAGCGAGTTGCTCGTTTCGAGACGATACTGTATTAACTTATTTGATTTCTTAGCGAAAAGTCATTGCCACGGATTCAACCAGCAGACTATAGTCACCGCACAAACTTCTAACATCGTCGTAACTTTATGTACCGTAAAACGAGGTTACCTTGCACTCTACATGCTTGCAGACCTAAAAAAAGACTAATCCATATCAAGTCTGATGCAAAGATACTGTAAGAAGCGCAACCTCGTTTCACGCTACAGTAATCGGTTATTCCCGGTTTAGAAAAATAAATACACGAGCCTCGTGGTTCGAAGAAGCAGATTCACTTCCTCCGAAAAACCGAATCGAGGATCCACGTGACAAATGATTATTACCCGGCGTGCATTATCTCCGAGAAGTAGCCGTTGCTTTCGTCTTTATCTGCGGTTCAACCGCGGACAAGCAACGTCACGGATCTTAATACTCCGAAACATCTGTAGCTTTTATCGAATGCAAGCGTTCGGACAAGCTAGCCGCGTGTGTAAACGATTTCGAGAACGAGTTGTCCGAACGCGGGAGAAGCGTCGACGGTGATGCAAACGATCCGGGACCGTTCCCAAAGGGCGCGAAGCCGAAGCTGGATTATCGACAAGAATGCGGACAAACCAGGAGACGTGCGATAAATAACGGTGGCTACCTGTGGACCGTGTTATCTAGGAATGTCAGCGGACCGACACCGTCTAACACGCGGCGCTCTTATATTTTACACGCTGACGGCGGACGCTAGCGATGGGAGCAAATTCAATACGCACAAGCAAAATGCAATCCAATATACAGGATGGACGATTTACGATGTACGTTAATTACATACATCAACTACGTACATTAATCTCAATTAAAGTATGGGTTTAATGTCTCCAAACGAATGCTTCATTATAAATGTGTAAATATGTACAGTTTATTCATGTACGTATTTATAATGACAAATTTATTTCGTAACATCAAGTCTGCCATTTCAGAAAAATATCTCTTATAGTCTTTGAGGGTACGAATACTTATGGGAGTGACTGTATGTGACTGTATGTGCCTGTATGTTCCTGTATGTTCCTGTATGTTCCTGTATGTTCCTGTATGTCCCTGTAT
>NW_026534838.1:3762815-3772234 GCF_026225885.1 Hylaeus anthracinus
TGACTGTATGTTCCTGTATGTGACTGTGTGTCCCTGTATGTGACTGTGTGTCCCTGTATGTAACTGTATGTGACTGTATGTGACTGTATGTCCCTGTATGTGACTCTATGTCCCTGTATGTCCCTGTATGTCCTGTATGTCCTGTATGTCCTGTATGTCCTGTATGTCCCTATATGTGACCGCATGTCCCTGTATGTGATTGTATGTGACTGTATGTTCCTGTATGTCCCTGTATGTGCCTGTATGTGCCTATATGTCCCTGTATGTGCCTGTATGTCCCTGTATGTGACTGTATGTCCCTGTATGTGCCTGTATGTCCCTGTATGTGACTGTATGTGACTGTATATTTAGTTTTGAATCTGCTTAGTTCGATTGTACTTGAAACTATCCTAATTTTCTCCTCCATTAATCTCCTCCAAATTCGAAGCTGCTTGCAAGACATTTGATCCCATCGCTAGTGGACGCGTTTTCCGCTGCGCAAGTCTTTCAGGACTTGCGGTCTCGAGGCCTACTCCGAACGCGCGCGATAACAACGCTGCGTGCAACGTTCTCCCTTGCATTATCGGTACGAACTCCGAGCGAGAACTTATCGCGGGAATGATCGATCGGCATGCAGTAATAAAGCTGCTGCGTGGTTCGATTTACCAAACAGAACCTTTCCGGGAAGCGTATAGAGACATCGAGCCGCGGATGTGGGATATAATAACTGTTTCATAAATCGAACTCGCGTCGAATAAGCATTCCTTGGGAATTAGGAGGCTCTGCAAGGAAGATCTGGCGAGAGAATCGACTCGAAGGATGAAGTCAGTTATTAAGGATATTTAATTTAGACCGATCGCACACGGACGCAACTGATCAGTTTCAAACCACTCTGAAACTACATAGTTGCATGCGACCGTGGATCTAGGCAAAACAAAGACAGTGGAGTAGGTAAAACAAAGAGCGCAAACGATTTGCAACACTAATTTCAAATCGGTTGCACCCGTGCGCTCGGTCTTTTCCACCAAAAACCGCAGTAAAAACGTTGTCAGACTCTAACGTGCACGAATGAATGTCCTTGATATTGGGTTGTCCAGAAAGTTCGTGGCAATTTTTACGAAAAATTCAAATGCACATTTGAATTCCGATATACATTTAAGCATATAAATACCATATTGTTCCACAACCTTTCCACCTTTTAAGGGATACACCCACGTTAATTCTTTCAACCATTTCAATATAAACAAACGTGTACCACCTACCAAAAATCGCCACGGACTTTCCAGACAAACTAATAGTTTCACAGAGAAATCTCTTTCCCTATCCAAGTCGATTCCTCCTCCAAACCTTTACATTGCGAGAACCTCCCAGTGCCAAGGATTCCTTGTCAAGGACCGCCTTGAAAACGTAAGATCGTCGACTCACCCTTGGTCCATCCTGTCCACAGGTCCTCCGGGTCCCATCATGGCTGGATGGCCGGGTCCGATGGGTCCTGTCATCGGATGTCCCGGTCCGAACGGGCTGCCAGGAGGCATACCGTATTGAGGCGCGCCGAACGGCTGGCCATGGGAAGGAAAGTGAGGATTCCCTGCTCCTGGAGGTACGAACGGTGGTCCCGAGGAACCTGGTCGGCCGACGAACTGCGGCGGTCCGCCGGACGGCGATCCGAACGGGCTGGGACCGGGCCCATTGTAAGGGGGCCCGGAATTGTTCGGAGGCGGTGGAAAGCCCGCGGAATTCGGCGGTGGTCCCGGACCGGGTGTCGAGGAACCGCTGGGTGCCGGCGACGCGGTGTACTGAGGCGTCGCGGAACCAGGAGGTGGTCCTTGATAAGGAGGCGCGCCCGCTGGACTGCCGGCGCTGCCAGGAAAGGGACTCGGGCCTTGGAAGGCTGCATTGCTAGGTGGACCACCTGTGCTGTTGTAGGGACCGGACCCAGGGCCTCCACCCTGGCCAACGGAGTTCGGTGTAAAGGGTGATGCCTCCGAGCCGGGCGGCGGGCCCTTCCAAGAGGCTGGGGTTCCCGGATCCTCCAGTGTGGTGGTGGCTGCCAATGGCGTGTTCAGGCGGCTACAGCCTGCAATTCGAAACATTGCGCTTCCGTTACTATCGGTACTGGGGTGTCCTCCCATACACAAGATTGAGGAATCAAACGGGAATCGTACGGTGACGGGATTGGTCACGGAGGAAAAGTGGTAGAACGTGGATCCCAGGATCGTGGATTCCAGGCAGCGATGGGCAAAACCCTTGGTTTCGAATAAATCTGAAGTTTGCCGATATGTTTGTCTCGTTTCCTCTTTTGAACATTTTCCAGAGAAAGAAACGAGACAACACATCGGCAAACTTTAGGTTTATTCGAAGCCTAGGGTTTTACCCATCACTGATTCCAGGTAATCAACGCCAATCGTGTAGTGATAATGGAAAAGTGGAGGGAAGGTATCTATAATACAATACAGAGATGGGCGAAACACTAGGACCCCTTAAACCCCTTCGAATAAATTTGAAGTTTGCCGATGTGTTTGTCTCGTTTCCTTCTTTGGAAAATGTTCAAATTTTCAGATTTATTCGAAGCCTAGGGTTTTGTCCATCTCTGATACAATGTACCTAGATTGCTAACGAAACCTCAATGCATGGCCTCAAAAATATATTGGGTTGTCGCAAAAGTTTCTTAATAATGAATATATACACAATATTTTATGTTTGAATTGTGTACGATTCATTTCGCTTCGTTACTGTTACAGCATCAATGACAAAGAAATTAGATTGTCTATTTATAGAAACACTGCATCAGAAAATAATTGAATGCAACTCACGAAAGAAATTTTTCGGACAACCTAATAATATGAACTACGTTTCTAATCAGCATGTATACAAACGACATGTTCGAAAACTACTCTATCTCAATAATAGATACTTTTCTACAACGAGCATTAGTGTCAGGCTAGGCCAAGGGTAGTAAATTATTATTCGACACAGTCGAATACTAAATAAAATTAATTTTATACTCATATTCAAAATAACGCGAAAATGTTTTTGAATAAATTTTTAAATAAAATAAAAAGTTTAAATAAATTTTTCCAAAATCATTTTTAAATGCGATAATATTCCGTAACAATTGCACAGATTTCTCAAAAGAATTCGTCGAGTACTAATAGTGCACGAATGATCTAAATCTAATATTTCCAATCAACATTGCATTTTACCAACTCTAAGTTAAATTGAAAAAATGTTATGAAAGTGAATTGAAACACTGCAATTGCTTACAATATTACAATGAAATTGTTTGAAAAAATTGGAGTAATTTTTTATCTCCAAAGTTTGGTTTAGAAATAACAAAATTCAATATGTAAAATAATACGGTGCATGCATTGCATTCCAGAATATATCAAACAATTTTTGACACAAAGCTACAAAAAAATTCATTACTCATGGCCTGGACAGTAATAAGTTAGAGTAACTAAGTTAAAATTACTTCCTAAGTGGTAGTAAGCTAAATCACATTTAGTTTTCCATCTATATGGTATAGATATAACATATAGATGAACAATTGTCTAGAAATTAGAAAAAGCAGAGCTTATGTTTATCATTGAAAAGAATGTTAGTGTAAGTATACAGGATATTTTACTCTAAATGTACCACCTACTACTTTAAATCGACTGAAATTACATACGAGACACTTCTTTGTATCTTTGTAACCAGTAAAAGTAATTTGATGAGATATTTTGAGCAAAATGCCCTATATAATATTAATTAACAGTATATACTGCAACATGACAAACAATATATGATATTACATTAAAAGAATTCTAATTGTTTCACTCTATAGAGAAACAAATTTTGAACTTTGTGGCCAGAAATGTAAAAGCTATTGGTGTTCTACTATGTTCTAGTCTGTGCAGTTCTAAACGTGTTAAAATTCTAACGATACACATATAACTTTCGCTTCTACTTATGGTATTAATTTCAAGCAGTAAGTGTTACGATTAACATTGCTAACAAGTAAGAAAACATAGCATCAACATATTAACTGTTATACATAATACTAACTACTGTTAAATCATAACACATTCCAGCCTTCGGTGCACTACAACCATAAGGAGAATATATCTATTCGATATAAACAATCCAGGAACACCTAAATTCTAAACTACGACTTCTTACATTACAACATACAATAACAATACACAATAACACCCAAAACAGGTGATCCAGATACTCTATATAAACCAAGAAACAAACATAAATCACCATTGTTAGTCCCATTAGCCTTCATTGTCCTGCGATCACCCAGCTCATTCCATTGCACCGATCACCCACTTCGGTAGGAATCAGCACTCACCAGGAACCGTCAGTCTTCTTGTCTTCGCACTTTGCACACAACCGTAGATGATCACTGATACGCCGCGTTTCGATTATATCTCCGGGTTAGACGAGCCGTTTCGCGCACTACGGTTAGTTTAAGGTTATGTGCCGGTAACCTAACCTACAATGTCGTTGAACGCGATCCGCGAGTCCCAGCGACGCGGGGGCACTCAGAATTCACGAAACACGAGACGCGAACCCCTTGGTGAGCCCGAATTCGCGGTTTCGTGAAAAAGTCTGAAATCCAGCGACAACAATGGGCACCTGTGCGGTCGCGTTGCCGGCATCTTCACGCTGATTTTCAACCTGTTTCAAGAGGTTCCACGGGGCTTCGGATCGAGATCTGGGCGCGCACCCGCTGCAAGGCGCGTGCACAGGTCCGACATCACGCTAATCTTTATTCATCTTGCCGTCACATTGCAACAAATTCGCGATCCTCCAAACACAAATGGCCCGGTGCAAGAGAGAGAGAGCAAGAGACAAGCGCGAATAAACACCACCAGAGTCAACAGACCAGCCACGCCAGGGACGTAGCACGCCAGGTGGCGCCACAGCGCTCGCCACTCGTATTTACTCCGATCGTAACAGACGAAAAATGGAGCACCGCGTTAATTCCCCGAATTCCAACGACGATCCAAGTATCGTTCGCCGCACGAACGTACGCTGAGCTTCACATCGGCGACATCGGTGACATCGGTGAGCTTCGTCGTCAACATTTCAAGGTGCGAGGCCGTCGACATCGGACGCCCAAGATTCAGCTTCAGCTGTCAAGTTTCAGCTGTCAAGGGACAGCTTTCGCTGGACGAAAACGCAGGAGGCTCGTGACACGGGGAAAAAAGTCACTAGTCTCTCTCCACGCCACTTTCACTCGCGATTCGTCACTCACACGTGCACCGTTCGCGAAAATACACGCACGCACGTGCGCCAGGGGTGTAGCTAGTCGACACACGCACCTCGGGTGGGAAACCGCTTGCACTAACTGGCTCCCTCACGGACCACGTGTTCGGTACTCTCTGTCCCTCCTAGCTGCCCGCGCCCGAGTGTCAACTAGATTTCTTCCTCGGTCGCAGCCAGTAATTGTTATTCCACGCGTGAAAATCGAACGACGCTGCCATTTTTTAGCAAACCGGCTGCACGAGCCGACGCGGCTGCAACGAGTGCCTGACACCCCGCCCGAACACACCGAAACCACACCACCCCATGAGGGTGCACCGTACCACCGTGCCGTATCTAGCACACGAAAAATTGCTGGAAAAAATTCTGTGCAAGGAATTCCTTTCGATCCTCGTCCAACTCCTGGCGAATTAACGCGTATCGATTCCAAACGTTGCCTTCCCGTAATTACGCGGCTGATATTCCTCGCGCACCCGAGATTTTTCGTCACGATTTTTCCCTAGACAGGGGGAGTCCCGGAGGGTCCCTGCCGCTACGCCAATGCGTCGCGCTCTTCTACGCGTTTCTCGAGGCACCTCTGGTTCGCGTACGTCGGCAGATCGGCGCGATTAATTCGAATCCCTGCGAGTTATCGCTGCCGGGGCCGACTGTAATTTCCGATCGATTAATCAAGAGGAAACTTTGGCAACGCGGTGTCGCCTGTTGCATGCGAGTGTGTACACGACGTGCACCAACGTAATACCGTCGATTTGTAAACAACACGCGAGACGTTGCACGGTTTCGCAGGCCACGATCGCCACTCGACGCTACAAAAAAACACTCTCGACTATTTCCCACACTTTCCTCCCTTCGATTTGCGATCGAACCCTTCCCTCCCGATGCGGGAAAGTAAAACAGGAAAAAAGAAAAGGAACCGACGCAGGACACCGGGACGTTTCCACCGAGCCTCCCCGAGAACGGTCTCGCGAGCACTGGTGGAAAGTCGGCGACTTTCCGCGTGCCGGAGGCAGAAAGCGTGGCGCACAATGGACACACGTCACCAAGCGGGGATGTCGAGGAGCGATCGAGCACGAAAGGCAATTACGGGTAACACACGCGTCACTCGTTGCTCATTCATGGACGACTCGACGCGTTGGCGTGGCCCGAACTACTCGCGACGATGAAAGCAAAAGGCCAGATACTCGCAGCCCGACACCGTAGAACGGGAAACCGAGACGTGGACGTTCGATTAGTCCGCGGTTGTCGTTTCGCGAGAACTAAGCGATCCGTGGCCGTGACGCACGGACATAACACGACGAGACGACGCGAGCAAGGCAGCTGTTTCCACGTGGAGCGTCGCCCACGGATACGTACGGCCCTGCGCCGAAGAGCTGCACCCCCAACCGCAACGGGACTGCGCCTTGCCACAGTTACTCTTTTCTGTCGCCGCCGCCGCCGCCGCCGCCGCCGCTCCCGCTGCCGTTGCGGCCGCGCTTCGCCACTTTTACACGACGGAAAAAAAAGCGCACCCGTGATCCGTGCCGGCCGGAAGATCACACGTATCTGATCGCCACAACCGTGCACGAGGTCCCGACCGATCGCGCGATCATCGTAGATCAACGCCAATCCCGTGCCAGGGGATGTTTTTCGCCCGTGCAATGGCGCGACGAACGCCACATTTTTTCTCGCACCGAGTCGGTTTCAAAGTCTCTGCCGTCGCGGGGGACTCAACACTCGCCGGTTGACAGTGTCACCCTAAAAATCAATAAGGGGTTCACCCTCGACCCTGCCCACCCTCTTCCTCCTGCACCTTTCTCCGACCACCCTCTCTCCTCACCCTCCTCCTACGCCTCCTCCTACACCTCCGCCTCTTACTCTCCGCGTTTATCCCAGGAACGTACAGCGGGGGTCGATGGGTCGGCGAGGTTATGGTGGTCAGACGACCAGTCATTCTATTAGGCGGCGTCGCGACGCCAGGAGGCCTGCTAACCTTCAAACGCCACGTTCGCGCGCACCGTGTCTAACGATTCCGACAGACGACTCTCTTTTCTAACGCGACATCTTTTTTCACTTCCGAGGAATCATGTCGTGTCGATAACTATTCGGTATTTTCTCTTTTTCGTACCGTTTTGTCGTTTGGAATTAGCGTTTACTTTTGTTGCGAGCTATAATTTTTTTTTTGTTTTTTTTTTTTTTGTTTTAAGAGAAAATTCATCGTTCGTGCCGATAATTATATTAGGTCGTCCTAAATGTTCGCGCCATTTATACTTCTATTTCTTAAATTAATATGTGAGACTGTTGAATATTTATTTAGTAAATAAATACAACAGAGTTTAATCTAAGTATATATTTAAAAGTATAAACTACAGTTTACAAAACAGAACCGATGTTCGTTCAGAGGTTTTCTGCTAACTAACCGCCGAGACTCGGAAAAACTATAAACGGTCAGGGGGTGCAATAAACCGTGTCCTTCTCAGGCAAAACCGACCCCCGGTAACGAGGGGGCTGCGCTGACGAACGCAACTACAGAAACCGTTAAAAATTACAGGCACATAGTGCTTATTCTCAACAGAAACATACTCGTAAGTGTCGCAAGAAAAGATTATCTGTCTCATTTCACAATAGTTTCTCACCTCTCTCAGATAGTCATTATACCCTTACTAGAAAATTTCTGTGGTTTTTTATTAAATTTCGACACAGTCTTCGGCACGAACTTATGGAACGACCTAATATTTATTTGCGTCGTAGCATACTGTATCGTTGATGACAGAGGAACAATTAGTGAATGTCAATGGCGAGAGTGGTTTGCTTGCTTCAAATCTGGTGATAGAAGCTTGGAAGACAAGCTAGGAAAAGGCTGACAGAGAAACAGTTTTTGAAGTAAATATGCTTCGGAATAGTCATTCGAACATGTTCAGAGTGTATTTTTATATTCAGTTTCTGGAGAAACAATGTCTTTAGAAAACGCTGGGTAATTGTACTTATTGCTCCAGTTTTGCTTTTACAATTCACCAGACTTATATGTGCCTTTTTTGTAACTTCTACATGTGAGAAATTAGGGTCATTTAATTTTTGAAGAAAAGTTAACGAAGGCTAGAAAGATTTTGGAAAAATTTCACAGAGTCCAAAGAAGATTATTTCTGAATATCCTCGAAAATACATGCAGATACAAATTAAATGAGATTTTTCAGCTAGGGAATTTACCTGTCCTCGATATCATACATTTCAGTATCTATAATACTTAAATTTGTTAAAAAGAGAATCGTGCTTTCCTCGTGGCAACTTTCGATCAATATCGATCGCTAACCTAGTTTCCGCTCTCGCTACGCCTCCATCGCACGAAAATTTCTTCAAAATGGTTACATCCACAGATTCTATTTTTTTCGCGCTCTATATTTCAGCAGGTCTCGCGAGCAGACGCTATCCATAGCCGTTAAAAAATATCAAAGGTTACGAGGTACGCTACCTGTGCTCTTCAAAAAAATTTCCCAAAGAAAGCTTCCTCTTTTCGCGAGTCGTTCAAACAGGAATTAAAAAATGTTTAACGATCCGGAGGAGTTTTGACGCTTTCCATCGTGAATATTGAGTGGTGCTGGGAGCGTCCAGCCATAACTGAAATGCATTTACGTCTCCGAGCAACGCCGGTTCATTCTTCCATCTTTCTCGTTAATGCGGTTACGCCTAGCACCGAGGCAGCTACCGGCGTTATGCCTCCTCGTTCCCTGGCGAGTCGTTCGAATAGAAAGGCGGCATCAACGGGGAAACTGTGCCGACCTACCTCACCGCGTCGCGTCCAAGTACCAGAAAACGGAGAAGATTAGTGCACCGGGGCCGGAAGTTATGCAGGCCTCGAGTACTTTCTACAATTTTACGACGCTACACTGTTGTTCGAGCAATTTATTGCCACCGACACGAATTCGCCTACTATTCGAAGTATAGACGCACAAAGTGGATCGCGACGAGGAATCTCGCGTTGCGCTCAAAACCTGCACCAGTTTCAAGAAAACATGAAATTCTAAACATCTATCTTGTGAGGAGACTCGAGTAATTTAAAGAACGTGGGCAATTTTGAGATTCGAGTACTTTGAATTTTAGCATGTGTACAAATTTCATATGAACCTTGGCACATTGACTGCCAGACTAACACTCCTGGAAATGTCTTTTTTTTCTATTCAAGCATGAAATTCTAAACACCTATCTTGTGA
>NW_026534838.1:3772244-3848224 GCF_026225885.1 Hylaeus anthracinus
TCTTTTTTTTCTATTCAAGCATGAAATTCTAAACACCTATCTTGTGAAGAGACTCGAGCAATTTAACAAACGTGGACAATTTTGAGATTCGATTACTTTGGATTCCAGCATGTGTACAAATTTCATAGGAACCTTGGCACGTTGACTGCCAGACTAACACTCCTGAAAATGTCTTTTTTTCTATTCAAGAAAGCATGAAATTCTAAACACCTATCTTGTGAGGAGACTCGAGCAATTTAACAAACGTGGGCAATTTTGAAATTCGGGTACTTTGGATTCTAGCATGTGTACAAATTTCATAGGAACCTTGGCACGTTGACTGCCAGACTAACACTCCTGAGAATGTCTACTTTGATAAAGTTTTGTTTCCAGACCATCGGAAACTATATAATCAAACATTTCTTCCGGTATTTATTTTAATAACTTCATGGAAGTTTAAGAATTTCATTCGAATTTATTTGATGCTTAACATTCAGAATTAATTTCGCTTGTTTTTCAGCGAAAAGCACTGTCACCCACGCATGGGTGACGTGGCGATCAACGCGTTAAAGTAAAATTGACTAGGGATCGATCATGTATTTTTGCTTGAAACTGTCTGGCGTTTCTCGAATATCTATAAAAATTTCCTCCGGCACTCAAAGGGTTAATAGAACATAGAAATGAAACTTTCGATGAACTTGAACGGAGGATTCGAAACTTTGCAGCATTCCTTCGAACTCTGACCCCATACAAGTTGGTACCAAACACTTCTCTAAAAAAGAAACTAACGCGGAAAACTTTCAGCTAGTAAAAATGAATCGGCAACTAGAGTGTGGATCTGCAACAACGTTTCTTAAAGGTGAAGTCCTACGAACGTAATGCTCGTGCTCGGGCAATAAATTATCCGTGCTCGCCGGATTTTGTTCGTAAACACGTTCCTACTAGCGTCCAAAAGGTCGCTAAATGCGACGACAAACGGTTTGGAACCACTCGAAAGGCTCGATTTTTACGAGCGTTTGGGTCATGGTCTAGGCTCGCGAGCACGGGGATTATTCCATGAAAAAAAATCGACCCTTTCGAGTGGTTCGAAGGAAGACCCCCAATACTTGTTTTCACCGAGACCGTAGGCGCCTACCTGTGTTCGCTCAAGCGTCTGGGTTCAAACGGGCGGTCGACTCATCAGTTTTTGATCAAATCGAATTCTCTATTCTTCATCGTATCAACGTGAACGCGATGTCATTGGATTCTCGGCGTTCTCCCGACTAAAATGATATCTCACGTCGCGTAAATCGAACTATTTTTAACGAAATAACTTTTCAATTATGCAATTTCAATTTTGCACACAATTTCGTTAAAAACAGTCCGATTTACGCGATGTGACATATCAGTTTGATCGTAGAAGCATCAGGAATCGATTGAAGTTACTCCCGCAAAGTTCCGATATAAATTGTCGAGGTTGGTGTTTTCAATTCTTTATGACATATCCTTGTCGACCGCCCGTTGCGATCATGCATTGCCATCATGCCTGGCCTTTTTCGGGACTCCGTGCTCGTTTAGGTGTTCGCCGATCGTTGTGCCAGCTCGCCTGGGCCCATCAGACCCTCCCGCGCGACGAGTTGACAGTTTCAAGTGGACGTTGCTCGCGCTCGCCGCCCGAATGCACGTTGATGGGACCTCGCCTTAAGAGTTCACGGCGCGAACTTCACGCTACCTTGGCCCCGGACGTCCACCGTCATGAAATCGTCAAGTGAAGCGCAACGGCGAGCCTAAGCGCAACGTCGAGGTAGCTGCGAGAGCCTCGCCTCGATTCGCGACGATTCAACCGATTCTATCAATTCCAATTTCTAAATATACCTGAAAGAAGAATGCTTCGCAGTTCCATCCCGCCCGTGTCTCATCATCGTCCATCGGTCCCGCTATTCGCGAGCACAAGTTTTTAGTACGGTAAACACTCCAAGGTCGCGGTTGTCACGACAGAGTACCGCGCGCACGAAGACGAAAAACGCTTCGACTCGGTGTCACGCGAACGTCGCCGTCGCACTGTGTGTCGGTACGCACGGCATCCCGATGCCTATCTGTCGGCCGAAGGCACGATTCGATAACCCGCGATTCAGGGTCAGTATGGCCGCCTTTTATATCCCCCGGAGACGGTGAAAAGTCGGCTTCAGTGACAGCTGACGTGTCGCCGAGCGAGAAACGCCGTCCCTCCGCCGGGAAAACGGCTTCGAGACGCGGTCCACGCTAACGAGGCCAGCTTTTCACGCGAAAGCTCAATGAGCGATACACGTGTAATTAGTGGCTTGAATGGCCGCGAAGAGAACGGATAGGCACACGCTGGCAGAAGTGTCCCTTTTCTCGTTTTCTACGCGTTGGATGCAAACGCCTTCCCGGCTGAATGGCGGCTGCGTCGTTACGCGACGAAACGGCGTAAATGCGACCTGAAGTTTCCTAGCTTCGTTATTACGCGCCTCGGGAAGTGCGGGACAGAATGCTCGAAACTTTTCAATGCAAATCGCGAACGATGCACCCTGGCCGAAGTTCGTAGACAGAGCTGAGGATAAGCTTCTTTTACCGCTTCTTCCCTCGCACCTTCCGGATTTCGAATAAACTTCGAGACGGGTCTTGGCTAAATTTTCTAACGAACCCTTTGTGGAACCGTCGAAATCTCCACGTGGGTGCGGTTGCTAATGTTTGTTTACCAGGTGGTGCGTTCGATCTGTCTACTGGTCCGATAATATTCGCTCTTTCACGTTTTCTGGCGTAATAGGTGCATCGTGGTACACTTTTTCTTGAACACGTTCACTGCCAGACTATAATACTCTTGAAAATTTCTACCGCGAATTTAATTTTGTTTACAGACTTTTGGAAACTGCGCAATGAAACATTTATTTTGGTATTTAGTTTTGTAACTTCGTCGAAATCAACTTCAAAACTTCGTCAAGTATTTCAGTTAAATTCGTTTTCTATGACACTTAAGTTTCAGAATTAATAGTTTTCGTTTTTCAATGAAAAGCACTGTCACCCACATATGGGTGACGTGGCGATCAACGTGTTAAGGCACCCCATAAGAAGTAATCGGGTGGTGTTAGAAAGGAAATTATCCGTCACATAAACATGAAAAATATAGCTCGATATCTTCAGAGGCTTGGAACATTAAAAAATGAAAGATATCACTCTTTTTTTTGAATTTAAACGATTCTGAACATTTCCGTACAAATAGAATTGAATCTGGAGCACTGGAAGTGGTAAAAAGATTCAATTTTTTCACGTAATGTACCTAAAAATATTCGAACACACAAACCAAAACAGTGATGGGCAAAGCCCTAGGGTTCGAATAAATCTGAAGTTTGCCGACTCGTTCGTCTCGTTTCTTTCTTTGGAAAATGTTCAAAACGAGACAAACACATCGGCAAAACCTTCAGATTTATTCGAAAGCCTAGGCTTTTGCCCATCGCTGAACCAAAATACTATCGTACCAAAAGTATTACCTATTACGCAATATCCTCTAATACCTCCTCGCCCATCACTAATACGGATTTGAAAAATAAACGATGCACCGCCGTGCACGCATCGCGCCAGACGAGCAACGGCGTCACTCCCAAAATTGATCCCGCAATGGGTCCTCTCCCATACCAGCGCACAGTGCGGACAAATAGCAAAATTGTGGACAAAAATCAAAATTTCATTACTAATATAAATATATTGCTATTTATTCACAAAAAAAGTTAAAATTAACCATAAACATGAATAAAATCGCAACAAAATTAACAAATTTAACAAAAAATTAACAAACCCCGATTTTGATGAAACATTGTATACTTGTTTGTAACATTGGACCTTCTTATGAATTACACCATCCTCGGTACGTGCGACTTTTGCGTTATGAGGGAGAAATTAACCCTTTTATCCGAGCCGTCCCTTTTACTTTTGCTCGGAAACGATCAGAGATTTCAAAAAAATGTTCAAGCAAACATTACACTGTTTCTAGTGGCCTATAAACCAGTACCAACAAATTTAAAAAAAAGAACAAATTTTTTTTGTTTAATTACCCCCTCACTCGAAATTTGTGAAAATTTTGATTTATTTCTGGATCAGTAAATGCGTGCTTTTATTCTGAATCCAACGGTATGTATGAGTTTATGATTATCATACAGGAAAATGATGTAATATTGTAAAATTGTCGCTTTAGTAGACTATATTTCGAATTATTTAGGAATTTTTGTCTCATAAATAATAGAAGTTACAGCCATATGTTATTTAACACAATAAGCTTCATTTTTGGCTGAGGATGTGCAAAATAATTTTTATGGAAATCCATAAATCAATTAAATCAGAATTTTTAACTTCCTAATTGCGACCCTACACCAACAGTACGGTCCCTTATTAAAAATGATATAAAACCGAACGTTGCAAGTATTTGCAAAAAGACTTGTAAGTTTCTTAAAATATAACAAATAATCTGTCCAAATATGTTGAGAACTCAGGATATATTTTGCCGTTGTGTCTATGTTTGTTTAAAGATTTAGATACTCGTAAGAGATAAATTCGAATTCTTTAGGAACTTGTGTCTCATAAATAATAGAAGTTGCAGCCATATGTTATTTAACACAATATGCTCCCACAATATGAGGATGTGCAAAATAATTTTTATGGAAATCCATAAATCAATTAAATCAGAATTTTTAACTTCCAATTGCGACCCTACACCAACGTTGCAAGTATTTGCAAAAAGACTTGTAAGTTTCTTAAAATATAACAAATAATCTATCCAAATATGTTGGGAACTCAGGATATATTTTGCCGTTGTGTCTGTATGTTTGTTTAAAGGTAAAGATTGTATTATGGATACAAATGATTGATACCTGATTATTTATAACAATATCCACGCTGACACACATTTTCTACGACAGAAATCTTCTTCACATTGTGATATATACTAATATTGAATTTTGTCCACTTATTCCGCACTGTGCAGCGTCTCGATTCCACGGTGACTGCTGGTAATCGGTGAAAAAAAAATCCCCGGCCGCGAGAACTCATCCAACAGTCCGATTTTTCCCCCTCACGGTCCCATGATAACTTTTTCCCGCGAAACCATGCGGAAATATCCGCCGCGGCGAGCCGCGAGGTGAATGACAGTTGCGGACAGTTCGTACACAAGCACGTTCCACTGACCCTGGCCGAAACGATCCGCAAGAGCCGAAACGGCGCGGTCCTTGGCTACCCAATGGACTTCCAGCACTTTTAGCCAGCGCTGTTCCAGGATCAGAACTGCTCGAGGAAAGCCGCGTTCCGTCGGAGATATTACGACAAGTTTCATTCATACAAACTTCCGAACAAATCTCGACCTTCGGAAACGGCTGGACAAAGCCTGCAGTGGTTGGATGTACGATATATGGGAACGCGGAGAAATCCTAACTTCTACATTCTTTCATATTTTTGAATAATTCTTTTCGTATATTATTTGTTTGTTGTCTATTTACTAGGTTGTCGGAAAACTTTCTTTCGTTTTATTAATAATTAATTCGTACACAATATTTTATGTTACATTACAAAATTGTGTACAATTCATTTCGCTCCGTTACCGTCCAAACTATGTTACAGCATCAATGTCTAATTAGATTGTCTATTTATATAAACGCTGCTACAGAAAATAATTGAGTGCAGCTCACGAAAGAAACTTTTGGGACAACCTAATACGTCGAAATAGAATTTCAATGGAACGTTAATCACAGTCACTTATGCCATACTAACTTTTAGTACGTAATTGGCTTCACATTCTGTATCTTGTGGTATGAACTGATTGCAGGAATATTTTCTATTATAGTACGGTGATCGAACGAACTCTTGACGAACTCTCTGACATGACTAACTTTCGAACTAACCATTCGTTCGCTCAAGCATCACAAACATGCTTTCTTCGTTCTCACGTATCGCCTGCATTCTGTTTAAATAAACGCATTCACCCTAAGGAACATTCGACCTAGCCCAGACCTAACCCAGACCTAGTATAAGCATTCGCTCGGCATTCGAACCAATAATCTAAACTATTACTCAACGCAGTCGCACAGCACCTAGAGCCATTCATCCTGCTGTACCACTTAAAAAACTAAACATAAGACGAACACGTGGCGATGGTTCACATAGTGATTCTTCTGACGAACTCTTACATGTCTCATTCGCATTGATGATTAGCGATAAATTGAACATTGCAAGTCTAATCGGTAGCTCAGAACCACTGGGAAAGCCATCCCTGGCCTGCTCATGCAAACTTGCAAACCATACGCTCTCTGTTTCTCAAATAACTGGCTGGCATGATCGATAGCGCGGTGAAGGGTCTTGTGCAACCAAAACGTTTGCTGCAATCGCACCGTTTTACTTTGTCAAACCATGAAACAATGACAATGGCAAGTACGAATAGACGAAAAAGTAAAGAATACGTCAGTCGCAACGTAAAAAAGGAAGATCGACGATGTCGCAAAGAATCCTGTCCAAAAGCCTTCGATGGTTCCAATCGATACCTCCTCCCAAACAAGAGTCCTCCGCCTCTTAAACAAGAGTCACTTCAAACCGTTGAATCGAAAACCTGCTGAATCGAACCCGAATCTAACTCTATATAATATCAGGTTGAATTTACCTATGAAACTATAAAATTGAACTTCGCTCCCCTTTATGAATATCCACGACTCCGAAAGGACATCCCTTTCCCCTCAAACTCCAGCACGTGAAGGTATCCGTAGAAAAGTTTGGAAAAAGCGCCTCGTGAACAGTTCGCAGCTGTTCCTAAGTGGAGTCGGAAGCTTCGTAGTTCACGACGCACGGAAACAAGTTGGATCTGCGGAAAGGCACGAAGGGAAGGCCAGAAGAGCAAGTTCGTGGTTGGCTGGAGCGGGGTGGCACGAGAAGGTATAGATGGGAACGAGCCACGGGCGGTGAGGCCGTATACGGGGAGAGAGGAGGGAGAATAGGTCGATACGGTAAACTATTGTCTGCTGGGTGAAGTGTTCACGAGAACTGGGCGGAAGACGGCCTCGCGTCGGTTACGTGCATTCTCTGATTCGCACGATACGCGAAGATATGACGTGCTCGTCACCGCAACGATGTTCAACCGTGTCGAAGAAGCACCGCGCCTCTAGCCGCATCCACGTAACCCTTTGCGCCTGCTCCATCGATCGATACCGACGCGCACGGTCTATCAGTCCTCGCGACGTTACCGACCAACCATGTACAAATAATTCTAACTTTTTATCTAACTTCGCGTCTTCGTCTCATTTCTTTTCGAGACGATTTTTCTCAAAGTATAATAACCAACTCCTGTTACTTTCAGATATCGTAAATAATTGAAAGAATTATTATCTGCAACATCGATTGCGCGCGAACTTCACAAGGTTGGGTTTACAAGAAAACAAATCGAATCGTTCCGTGTTTGTTCGTGGGAGTTGAGTATTCCAGTGCCACCCTATGCTTTATTATTTGGCGGGAGTATCGACGAGGGAGTCCGGAAGAAGAGAAGATGGAAATTAGTTAAGGAATAGAGCTGGAGAGTAGGGTCAGGACACGTAGCAGAGCGTTTCCACGAGTTTTCGAGAATTTTGTCTCCGAATGCAGATCCACGCCAGTCCGCAACGTACACAAAGGCGGTTTGGCATGCGGCAGTGCACGACTATCCTACGGGGGAGTGTGTTTACCCCGATTGTCGTCGGGGGATGGAGAAGTAAACACAATTCTACCCTACCACCTTGTACTGTACGCAGGGCCGCCCCGTGCGGGTGGACAGGTTGCGCCTTGTGCAAAGGCGTCTGCTCTGAGGGGCGCCATTTCAAAATTGATTTATCAATGAACAGTATTATTTTCACTATTCTAGATATGAAGTATTGGGTTGTCTGAAAAGTCCATGCTGATTTTTAGTAGGCGGTACACGTCTGAATATATCGGAATAGTTGAAAACAAACATGTGGACATGTGGAAGCAAAGGGTACATACATAATTCAATAAATATATATCAAAATTCAAACGTGTCTTTGAATGTTCCTTAAACATTGGCACGAACTTTCTGGACAACCCAATATTTAACCAAGAAATTTGTGTAACAAATGCCATTCTATATATTCTATATATTCTATATATTCTATATATTCTATACAGGGTGTCCCAAAAATGTTGGAGTTCCTTGAAAGGGGTGGTTCGGGAGGTGATTTGAAACAACTTCTTCCTTTGCGAAAATGTCGGATGGGGCTTCGTTAAGCAGATATTAACAAAAAACCCCGACCAATCAGAGCGCGCATATACCGTTGGAGCAGCCGTGCTAGCGAAGGCTACGCGCCAGGCGGCCGCGCTCGTACGCGAACAAGTGATTCGACGTGCCCGAAGGACATTGACGCGGCCGCTCAGCGCGTAGCCTTCGCTACCGCGGCCGCTCCAACGGTATACGCGCGCTCTGATTGGTCAGTGTTATCCGTTAATATCTCCTTAACGAAGCCCCATCCGACATTTTCGCAAAGGAAGAAGTTGTTTCAAATCATCTCCCGAACCACCCCTTTCAAGGAACTCCAACATTTTTGGGACACCCTCTATATTCTATATACATACTATATTCTGTATACTAAAATCCAAAGAATTATTCACGACTGTTTTCTTCAAGGATGCTCTATTGACATGTACTTACATATACGTATATATATTTTTGTACTATACAAACATTTTTCAAAATGAATTTCATTTTAATTTGCAAATTCTATTTTATGAGAACCCTAAAATCTGACTTTTTGCAATGGCGCCTTTTACCCACGGAGCGGCACTAGTTGTACGTTACGTATATACAGGATGTCCCAAAAATGTTCTAACACCTTGAAAGAGAAGGTTCAGGAGGTGATTTGAAACAGCGTTTTCCTTAGCGAAAATGTTGTCCGAGGTTTCGTTGAAAAGATATTAACGGAAAACAGTGACCAATCAAAGCGCGCGAATACCGTTGAGCGCCCTCGGTAGCGTATACTCGCGTTCTGATTGGTCAGTGTTATCCGTTAATATCTCTTCAACGAAACCTCGGACAACATTTTCGTTAAGGAAAAAGTTGTTTCAAATCACCTCCTGAACCACCCATTTCAAAGTGTTACAACATTTTTGGGACACCCTGTATATCTATTTATTCGCGTCCGTCTTTGTCTAGGTACGTTTCGTAGCAACGTTGCCACGAGTTCCGTGTTTCGATCGAGAAACTAACCTTCATGCCGACGAACGATAATTAACGTTCGGATTGAACGAGTCGACCTCGACCAATTAACGTTTCACGAAGGGGGAAAAAAATATTTATCGCGGGCGATATTTGTTTAGGAAAGACGAAAAGAAAGTTATAGATTCTTGTTTTCACGTTTAGATCGTGCCTTACATTTGAAAACGAGCGTTTCGCGTAATTTGAAAGAACAGGCGTTATACGGCTGCGAAATTGATCGAGCAACGTAAAAATTTACGCGAAGGGAAAAATAATCGACTGGAAAAATAGAGTAGAAATGATTTTGCGTGGCGTAGTGTTCCCGCGTTTACCATTACCGAACTGGTTAAACAGGTTATCAGTTTATAGCCACCGTAAAGAGATTTTAAATTTCGCGGCACATGCTCGTGCATTCCGCGCTATCGTCCTTTTTCTCGCTTTTCGATCGTTTCGCGCCGAGTTCGTAGCACTCGTGCATAGTATGCACTGCATACACACTAGGCCCATTAATTCTTGCCGTTTAAGGGGAATATGGCACGTCAAACGTAACCCCTTCTTCTTTAAACAAGTATTCGGCTATCGTACGAGTGAAATCCTAGATGGCGTTGCTCGCAGCGGCGCGACATTTATCTTAAACATAAAAGTCAATTTATAACCTACGCCAACTTTGGTCAATACCTACGAGAGAATGCTACCAAGCGTTTGAAAATTAATGACCGAATGTAAGATGTATCGAAGGTATCTTGAAATTCCGGAAAATGAATAAATGTTTGGTCTATGATGAAAGAATCTTCCGACACCTGACTATCTGTAGGTTCTATCATTGCAAATGACTAGCATCGTTAACCAGAATGGTAATCATTTAGGATGCTTCAAGTATTTGTAAGAATCCTGTACAGTAATTGAATCACGTGATACCGCGATTTTTATATCGAAACACCAAGATCGTACAGATATACTTGCACAAATTGATTTTAACTTTATACAATATAATATAAGACGTAGATCACCAATAGATGTGACAACTAGTACGTTTAAACTTTGTTGCAGAAGTTATGGATCAAAACACGATTCACTAAGTCCATCGTAATAAAATAAAAGTTGACTATATAAGTATAACAATATTGCTACTCAAAAATTCATATACTAGTACCGCCATCTAGAAGCTTAATCGTGAACTGTTTAGCTAAAAACTTCATCATTTCTCCACCGATGGTAGCACTACAGGGTGTCCCAAAAATGTTGAAGTTCCTTGAAAGGGGTGGTTCGGGAGGTGATTTGAAACAACTTCTTCCTTTGCGAAAATGTCGGATGGGGCTTCGTTAAGCAGATATTAACAAAAAACCCCGACCAATCAGAGCGCGCGTATACCGTTGGAACGGCCGCGGTAGCGAAGGCTACGAGCTAGGCGGCCGCGTTAATGTCCTTCGTGCACGTCGAGTCACTTGTTCGTGTACGAGCGCGGCCGCTTGGCGCGTAGCCTTCGCTAGCACGGCCGATCCAACGGTATACGCGCGCTCTGATTGGTCGAGGTTTTTTGTTAACATCTGCTTAACGAAGCCCCATCCGACATTTTCGCAAAGGAAGAAGTTGTTTCAAATCACCTCCCGAACCACCCCTTTCAAGGTACTCCAACATTTTTGGGACACCCTGTATACAGTGACTCCCAGAAATATTCGGACACTAGTGTATAGTTAGCTTTATGACTTAATATCGTAGTTAATAAAAAAGCAATTGTCTTCGTTACTTTTTCCAATAATAAATCATTTATTAACATTATTAAAGATATATACATTAAACCAAAAATTTACATAAATTACATAATAACAATAAACAAACGAAAGCGAATTTCAAGTATCTTCAAACATTGCATTTTTTAATTTATTTCTATTAGTATTAGTACTAGTTACATTAAAATGCTTTTAAAAATAAGTCGTGCACAGTATTTTTTATTTTGGCCGCAAAAAATTATTTTCGTCCCGTGGCAGGCGCCTTCTTCGCCACGCCCTTGTTACGGCACTGACATGTAGAACAGAATACAGAAATACAAGAAAGCGCCATCTCGTTTTTATTGGGCAGCCGTGTATCTTTGGGTATTACCATTTCTATGCAGAAATATCTGCTGCATACCGACCTGCCAAATCGGAGTACATATGTACATATTAAAAAGTAACAAATAATCCTATAAAATGGTTAAAACTGTTAGCAAAATACTTGATGTTTCATGGAGATTTGGTGGTAAGAATATATAACCTTCAACAATAATGTAGGCTACAAATAAATAGAATAGGTTACAAATAAATATTTTGGACTTTGCGATTAAATTATATACCAAATGGAATCCAAAATTTGTATAATTTTTAGTAACAAACTACACAATAATTGCACTTAGACGAATTTAGGACAAAATTGAAGACTACAGAATTCCGTAGGAGACAAATACATACTTCTCATTGGTATTCAATGTTAGCATCCTCTGTTCCTAAGATAAAGATAATTTGCAATGAACTTTCACGCTTTGTACATTTTATTTTTGAAAATGTTTTCACATAGATACTCAAATAGCAATTGTGTGAGTCTACCCCATGAAATTTGTATAAAAATCATGTTTACGAACATTATTTATACATTTTCTTTAAAATATCTTTTTTTAGGTTATGGATAGCTCAGAAGTATGTATAAAAACAATTCTGCTTCAGTTAAATATATATTGTTATAGTAATTAGTTAATTAAAAATTAGACAAAATAGTATTATTATATAGGTTCTGTTTCATCAAACAATGAAAAACATTGAGTACTAAGAAAATATACCATTGTTACAGTAACAGCAGCAAGCAACGAATCTGATACTGTGGGAAAATCATTTCTACAACTTAAATTAGAGTTAGAGGAAGGTGCTAAAACTAAAAGTGTGTTTACAGAAATGACAATAAGTCAATTTTATAGATTCTTACATGACCTAGAGAAAGCAAAATCCAATCTTGACTTATTACTTTAAGTGTGTATCATTTATTGTATGTTTATTCTCAGGTCAATTAAATTTTTCTATGAGTATATTTCTTTATTACACAATTATATTAAATAGAGCAATACAATGTTACTATGACTAGTTCATAAGAAATTAGGATCTTTAGAATGCAAACTTAAAGTATTGACGTAAGTGTAATGATACATTATACATACTTATGGTTCTAAGAGTAAATAAAAATACTATTGTACAAGTTACAATCTTGATTCATAAAAACATTATTTCATACCTTCAGAGATTACTGTCTCCCCTTTCATTTACAAATATACAATGACTCAGGTTCTCAACACCTATTGGTTATTAAAAATCTATTTATATTGAACACCAAACTGCATAATAAAATCACAATACTTTGTATCAAATGACAAAACGGTTTTAAAAATTATTAACATCATTTTGAATTCCACTTGGAGATTCATGTGTATTCTGTTTCAGAGAATTTGCCATCTGAAAACAATATAAATTTAGTATATATAACACATAGTATTTGTCGTTAACACTAGAACTATAAAATCATTACTAATTTTATAAATATATTTGATAAGTATGCATCAACAATAGTTCTAGTGTTAAGTCACTATGAAGATTGAAATGCTTAAAATATTAAATGGATGTTTAGAAAGAAAATTACGATACCGTTTAAATGACATGTAGAAAACTGGAAAACTTTATTTATTCTTCAATAGTTAATATACAATTCTTAATTTTGTTATCTTTTTCCTATTCACAATAACGTATCTATCACAATGAGATATCAGCTGACATATGTAACAAGTGCAACGTCAAGTATATTTTGTCTTGTCTTTTAAAAATTTTGAGTATATCCCACTAACTACATATGTAAAATAATATCAAACATTGCAATTACTTATATTCCTAGTATAAACAAACATTTATGTCATGACTGTAATCAATTAAATATGCATTACATTAATATGAATCAATACATTCTGTTATCATAATTTTTAGTAAATATGTGTAAAATGAAAAAAGTGTGTACAAAAATTACACTAATAAGAAGCTCGTCAAATTAATACTGCATTTGAAATACTATTGAAAATAATGTCAAATATGTGCAGCAGAAAATGATGAATTAATTCAAGTATCTTTTAAACACAATTAAATATAATCAGATCTTTTTCCAAGTATAAATTAAGAACAGAAAATGTTAAATATTTTTAGTATTCCCGCATTTGAACGTATAGATTGGGGCGTACACTCGCTTGAAATAGATTAGTAATGTGAAAAACAGGATGTTTTACAGTTCTTATTGTCCTACGCTTTGCAGGATGTGGACTCATTACACCACCTCTTTGATTATAAGGTTCTGCTAATGCTAATGCAGGATTTTTCAATTCTGATGACGAACTTTCTTGTAGCTTCAATGTAGGGAGCTGTTGTAAGGACTTGCCTCTTTCTGCTTTTTGCTGAATCGATTCTAAGACTGGTATAATTGCCCCGAGTAAGGGTCGTTTGGACGGTTCTCCGGACCAGCATTGTTCCATTAATCTCCAACATTCGTCGTCAAAGGTAGATAATCGTTCAGGTCGTATTCCTTGTTATGACAAAAGAACAATTATTTAAAAACATATGAAACAAAATAAATCTTTAAAGATTCGAATGACATTAAAATTACCTTTTTTTACGCTAGTCCACAATTGTTCTTTATTATGAAATTGCTCAAAAGCGTACGGCAATCTTACATGCCCTGCACATATGTACCAGAACAGTATCCCAAATGCGTATACATCGACGCTACTATCGTAATGACCAGAGAGAAGTTCTGGTGCCATATGAACAGGTGTTCCAACGATACTTCCCGACATCATAGCTTCTGTGATACAAAACCCAAGATCGGTTAATTTAGCCCTGTTTTCTGTATCAAGAAGTACGTTTTTCAACTTAATGTCTCGATGAACAAGTCCTTGTGAATGAAGATATCGTATTCCTTCTAAGACATCTATTGCTATTTGTATACGCTCTAGCCAAGATAAACCAGCACGTATTCCGCAATATAAGTCTCGGCTTAAACGATCCGATATCAAAAGAACTGCAGATCCAAGGCCAAATCCTCCACCATAAGATAAGTCTATAACTGATCCTCGAAGTTTTACTATCCTTTTGTGATCTGGAATAGATCTAGTGTAATAAAATTCCATAGCGAGATCATTCCAATGCTTTTCATCTGGTGGAACGACTGATTTAACCGCACAGGGACCTGGAGCACCGCCCCAACCATCGCAAGCAAATACTACACCGTACTGACCACGGCCAATTTCTTTACCACAGTGAGGAATTCCATAACGAACAACGTCTGTCATCGATGTTGATTCTAGCGCTAATTTAGCTAATCTAGGAGCATGATACATTCTGATTGCTATTCTCTGCTCTTCGGTTCTCTCTAATTTTCCAGAATAATAATTTTCCAAAGATCTCAGGGCTGCTTGGAACGAATCGTGCGAGGCTTTAAGTTTATCTCTGAATTGTGTAGATATTGTTCTAGCTAGCTTTGCCGCTGATAATGAATTCAATATGTCGATAGTAACTTTTTTTCGCCAAGCTGCATCTAAAATTGGCGCTGGTGACCACGGCAAAGGTAGAGACTTAAACAGTTGTTTCAATCTTTCTAAGAAAGAATGTATCAAAGACGGCGAAGAATTATTTAACTCGATATTATATGCGGCCGAAAGTATTTGCTTTAAAGCATCGCTAGCCAGCGAAGAAGAATCGCGTTCGCAGCTTTTTTCGAGACTTAATAAACATCGCTGTAACGTGCCGACAAATGTCTCACGCAAACAGTTGACAGAATTTACAAGCTGCTTAGCAACTTTTTCACCTAAACGTCCAAGCACCACTCGTTGAAGTTCGGAAGTTGCGGCTCTGATAGTTGCAGACCACTCTACCCTTTCTGTATCGTTAAAGGGAATGCTTTGACATGGATATACATCATTCTCTAATAATACATCGTTTTTCATCTCTTGTATGATAGCTTGTATTAATTCAGTTAATTCCTGTTGATTTTCATTGACGACTTTCATCAAACTGGCAAATAATTCATTTTCTTTCAGTTGAGCATATTGTATTCTTCTTGGAGTTATTTGAATTTTACGTGCCATATCGAACGCGCTTAAAATAAATTTTCGTAGACTAGTTGTATGTACTTCATTTAAATAAGTGCTAGCATTAATAAGATAGGTTTGCAAACATCCATGAATAAAATATAAAATCCGATCTGTCTTTTTGCATGAATCCACCAAGTCGCTAGAACTAACGTATTGTCCGCCGACTAACCAAGACAGTTGATCAACTTCAACAGATTCTTCCATACCAAGAAAACCTAAGTGCGTCAGCTGGTCCAGCCATGTTATACCCAGTGAATTCATTTTGTCAAAGTCAATACTGTCGTCATCATTTTTATCTGATGGAGAATCATTAGGGTTTAATTGATTTTGTAGTCTATGTTGTTCGGATTCAGTCAATTCTGCATCAATAGTAGTCAATGTGATATTTCCTAACGATGATATAAAGAGTACAGGATTAAAAGGGTATGTTTCTTTCAAATCCCTCAATTCTTCTATGTTTTGTTCTGTTAAAGGATTTTCACCAAGAGCATATAGAAATATTGGTAAAATAGGTAATAGTCCCTTGGCAAGTATTTTCACTGCTCCATTATTTGGTGCAATAAATATTTGAACACCATCTTTTAGTATAGGTTGATCAAGCTTAACCTCAAGTACTGTTGGACAATTAATATCTTCACCACCTGATCTTGTTAAATCTTCAACAGGAAGAGTACTCCATGGTTTTTCATTAGCTTGTAAGTCTCCAACTACTTCGTATTCTAAGCCTAAAGTAAGACTGATGTGATTTGTTTGCCCATAAGTAAGCTTAATCCACCGCCAAGGTCCATTAGATACTGGTAACACATCATTAGAAATCAAGCTATTGACCAATGTTGCTTTTGATTTACTATCTTGTCCAAAAATAACAATGGCAGGAGAATTTGCTAAAATATGGGTGATTCTATCTAATGTCAGAGGAGGCAACAGTTGCTCAACAACATTCTCTGTAATAAAATAAATATTTTTAGCTCTAGATTATTTCTTAAAGTACTTAGATCAGAAAATTGTAGATATTTACCTCCAGGAAAAATATTTTCGACATTGATAGCTTGTAGTGCTCTTTGGGTTTCATCCAAAATATGTTGCAATTGGTTTCGATTACGATGGTACCTTCGAAACTCTTGTGGTAATTTACTTGCCATTTTGTCAGTTTTGTTTTAAAAACTTAATTGCTATAAAATGTTCATAACCTAATAAAAATATTTCACTTTTAAACATGTATTGAAAGTGAATCTGCCGAACTAAGAAATAAAGCTATTGAAACAACTATATCATTAATAAATTTATGAATACTCCAAAAAAGAGTAAACATTAAAATACTGCTATGTAGCAACTCTGTTACTAACCAATAAATAATTTAAAATATAAATAGTTTAAGTGAAGGTGTTGTTTAACGATTAATCTCTTCCTTAATTGAAGACATAACGATGTCTTTTAATCACCCAATTAATAAATCTTGTTGATTTTCCATTAAGAACAATGTAAATGTACACAGCAAATACGCATATCAACAATCGTTCACCATACGATTCTCCTCATCAACGTACTCGTACAAAGTCAAATATGAATTCAGACTGTTGACAGTTAAACGGGCACTGCTACAAGTAACTATTTATTTAAAAACGACAAATTCCACGCAAATTGTACGCGTACGCTTGACACATGGTGGAAACTAAGCGCGGTTATTTTAACTAGCACAGAAGGTGTTTATTGCAACAGCATTTGCACACTGCTGCGGACTGTGGTTTAAAAAAAGAAAACTTAATTGCCTGATAAACCGTAACGCACCATTTAGTTAAGACGATACACTACTTCAGAACTTTGCATGTGTATCTTTGCTCTATGCGATTAAGGGAATGCATACGAAGAATACAGAATAAACAAGATTCCCCCTACTTGGGAAGATAAAATTGTAAGATACATGTGCATACAAAGCGAACAATTAATGGTTGTAACGAATTACATTATGTGACAATTTATATCGCAGTTCACTTAAAAGTAATTTATTACGAATGTAGTACAAAAAATAATAATCTATTCTTCGAGCAAACAAATAACTACAGTTGTTGCGTCATCTGTACTTCAAATTTTCCCACACATAATTACGAAAATATTAAACATTGTGTATAGGATGTATTTCAGTGTAATAATAAATATTAGAATATTTATTAATCTATCAATTAATAGATCGTACGTTGAGCATCATTCATCAATTATTTCAAAAGCAAATGCTATTGAACGTTGCCATGGATATGGATGAAGAAATACAAAGTACAAATCTTGGAAGATACAAGTCCTACATTTGCAATAGTTTATTTTACATCGATAATTGTATCATCGTTGATAGACTTTTCTAGAATACGTTATGGAAACTGCCTTAAATGTTTATCACCCTCTGCTTCCATTACTACAAATTTATAGATAAATGCTGCAGACATTTGACGCCGTATTACGTGGGATTAGCTACGAAAACAAGATATGGTGCGTAAAAGAAACACCTGTTACTTAAATTAAATTCATAAACATCACAGTTATAGTGATGACGAGGCGCTCCTAATCTCTAATAGTTATTATCGGTGATTTCACTATAAGAAAACTAGATAGAGTATAACGCAAATCTAGCATTCAATCAGGGTTCGGGAACAAACGATCAAGAACAATGACGAGAGCAGATCAACCAAAAATCAAATTTAAGGTTTTATACTATAATAAACTTGTCTTCTTTTTTAAACTTTCGAACTATCACAGCTTCCCGGTATTTTCGCATAAATGAATAGCCATCTAGCGGCAAATAAATCGAATTATTTTTCGGAGCACGATCATAGCGCCACTGTTGGGAAAACGTCCAAGTTTGTCCTCGAATAATTTCTTTTCTTCCTGGTAGATGGCGCCATATTACCAATTATTATGGGGAAGGTTTACCCATATTATATTTTAATGTAGACTAAATAAAAATTTTCATTGAATAACAATTTCTGGTATTTATTTTAAACGATCTCTCTTGCTTAATGGATTGACAGAAAGTGTGTTTAAATATTTGAAAGGCAAACAAAATTAAATTATGTTTCACAAAAGACAATCAAATAAATAACATCGAGTATCATCGAGTTAACACTGAACATGGATTTATTTAAACAAGAAGAACAAGATAAGATTAACAATTTGAATTCAAGGAGCTGGTTGGAAACACGTTTGAACTGAATGACGGTTGTTAAGGGAATGTTAAAAATAATTGCAACTAACGGAAAAATGAATTACGCGATAAAAGAAAACGTAATTAAAATCCGCTACATTCAAACGCAATAGCCAATTACAAACAATTATCTATGTGAAGTATGAAACATGTGTGAAGAACAATACATGTAAAAATCGATAAATTGTGTAACCCCACAATTATTGTGGCCGACACCTGATAATTCTGAAACTTCTTTGTTGACTCAGAAGAGGATCTCTTCTACTGTCTTATGTTTCGTTTATCTTTTTGAATTTCTTATTGATTTTGTTTAATTAATAAATTGCTTTCTGGGTGTTAAAACGTGTAATCATTAAAACTTCAATATTGAACCACTTATTTACTGAGCATTCATTTATTACAGTCTCAAGAGGTATATTATTTTGCCTTACCTGGTGAGCTACTAGATTATATTTTTTCCCAGAGTTAACATTCTCGGATATAGAGTGCGCTATAGAACAATTCGTTTTTTAGATAATCGGTAAAGAAGGGAAATGAGACAAATATTAACCTGTCTACCACCTATCTTCGAGTAACTAAGGAGCTTGGGTCCCTTAGTGCCGCCTCTGTCATGTTACTTTGTATCAGTGTTATATATTTCAAATTAATGAAAAAGGAAACGTTAGAATGTCTACATTGACAGTATAGTCAGCGTTGAAAGCAATGTTACGCGAATCGACCGAAATTTATTAAGTAAACTGAACGAAAACCGTTTCGAAACACAGAAGGCCGTTCCTTTCTGCGGGACAGTTCCATTTGGTTCCATTTTTCCTCCCTTTTTCGTTTTTGCTTTAGAAATAAAGTTTCGAAAAAGACCAGCACGATGTGATGATTCAATGAGGAAAATTTCAACCGAAATTGTTATGGTCTTAAACGAAAATCGAGCCAACAGAATTCTAATTACACGTTTCAATGTATTTGGTCAATATGCTGCGAATGCGTAGGTAAGGTTATCTATCATCCGACTCGTTCTTTCGAGAGCGAAATATAAACATTTCTATTTCAAGTCTGACGAAAGACTTAGGAGCTTTAATTTTTTTTCTTCTATTTTTTTGCGATATTGATTATCTTGTCTTTCGTGATGTTGAGTGAACATAATGAGGAGTAAAATGCCACCGTTTCGAAGGAAAAAGTCTGGAAAATCTTTTCCCGTTAAAGTCTGTACCTTGGATGCTGAACTAGAATTCAGTTTGGAGGTTAGTTTCGTTTACCTTTCCCAAATTACTACATCTACATAAAGATCTAATTTATCAACAGTGGAGATCAACGGGACGAGATTTGTTCGATTTGGTCTGCCGTACAATAGGATTGAGGGAAACATGGTATTTTGGACTTCAGTATGAGGACACTAAAGGATTCATATCCTGGTTGAAGTTGGACAAGAAAGGTATGTCATTGAATTTAAAAGTTTACAACATTATTTCTCGAATGCTTCTCTGTAAGTTGATTGTTTTTTAGTGCAAGATCAGTGTATTTCCCAACAACCAACAACACCTTTTATGTTCTTGGCAAAATTTTATCCGGAAGATGTTGCAGAAGAATTAGTTCAAGAAGTAACGCAACATTTGTTCTTCCTTCAAGTTAAACAAGCTATCCTTTCTATGGACATCTACTGTCCACCAGAGGCATCCGTACTGTTAGCTTCTTATGCTGTTCAGGCAAAGGTACCCCATTCTGCAATGTTTTCTTTTGTTATCAACTCTTGAAATCTACATTTTACCTCGTATATGATCTAGTATGGGGACTATGACGAAGTCTCCTACCGCCCAGGAATGCTCGCTAGCGAAGCTTTATTGCCCCAGAGAGTCATAGATCAATATCAGATGACATCTGAAATGTGGGAGGATAGGATAAAAATTTGGTATGCAGATCACCGTGGAATGTCTAGAGATGAAGCAGAGATGGAGTACCTTAAAATTGCACAGGATCTTGATATGTATGGTGTTAACTATTTTCCTATTAGTGTAAGTGTTTCAAACTACAACCAATTATCTAGATATATACAAATAGATCTATGGATCTCTGAAATATTCATTTAATACTTTCATTTGTTACATTGGACTACAGAACAAGAAAGAGACTGACCTTTGGCTTGGAGTTACAGCCCTTGGATTGAATATCTATGAGAAGGAGAACAAGTTGGCACCGAAAACTACATTCACGTGGTCAGAGATACGGCATATTAGTTTTGATGACAAGAAATTCGTGATAAAACCTGTGGAGAAGACATCGCCGAACTTCGTATTCTTCTCGCAGAAAGTTCGCATGAATAAACTGGTAAAAAAACAGTCAGATGTTGGCAGCTGGGTGAAGGGTTTGATAGCTTTAGGGTTGGACGAACATAGCAATGACAAAGCTGCTCACATATTATTTGTTAAGATCCTGGACCTGTGTATTGGGAACCATGATCTGTTTATGAGGAGACGCAAGCCTGACTCTATGGAGGTGCAACAGATGAAAGCACAGGCCAAAGAAGAGAAATCAAGGTAAGACTTTGGACATACATACATTGCAAAACGTCAGCTGAATATTAGATATTTTTATAAATTAAATTTCAATAACAAATGTTTATAAAAATACAATTATCCTAATAAACAGTTCTGTTCAAACCTAACAACTACACTCCCTTTTCCTCCATTTTGTTTCAAATTTTGTAGGGCCTGAAATCTAAGAATAATTAAATAAATCTTTACTCAGGTTAGTACACTTATTTACAGTTCATATAAATTATGGGAGAGATATTTCCAAATGTTAAAAAGGTTGTTGAATTTCTTTAAAAAAATGTAATTTATATAAGTATTATTATACATTAATTGGTTAATTGATAACATTACATAACTTCTTCTATGTAACGATTCCGTTTCGTTAGGAGACAAATCGAAAGAAACAAGTTGGCAAGAGAGAAACAGCTCAGAGAGACAGCAGAAAGAGAAAAAGCAGCCATGGAGCAACGACTTCTACAATATCAAGAAGAGATTCGTTTAGCCAATGAAGCACTCGTAAGATAACAATCAATATCAAATATGAAAACATTGCTTTTATATACATTAAAAAAAAAAAAATTGAAATTTGTTACAGAGAAGGTCAGAAGAGACTGCAGACCTCTTGGCTGAAAAGAGTCGCGTGGCAGAGGAAGAAGCAATGTTGTTGAGTCAAAAAGCTTCCGAGGCAGAACAGGAGATTACACGTATAAGATTGAATAACATGAAAACGGAGGAGGAGAAGGTTCACCTTGAACGCAAGACCAGAGAAGCTGAATTGCTGACTGAGAGATTGGTGCAAGAATCAGAGAGAAGAGCTGCCGAGGCTGAAAAATTGAAAGACGAATTGCTACGTGCACGCATAGCGGAGAAGGAAGCGAAAGAAAAGTTGTTAGAGTTCCTCAGCAGAAATGCTTACACCACCACTATAACTGTAAATATCCTGATTCCAGACTCCGCTAAGCATGCTTTGTACATGATATTTCTCAAACTATTTTGTTTATTATAGCCTGTACCAAATCTGTTTCCATCAACCCAAGTACTTCCGTCGGATTTGCAAGCCGATCTTCAGACGTTGCAACTAGATACAGAACCATTACCAACCGATTTAACCTCGTACGACTTGATTGCCGATGGAGATGTTGATCAGTTATCACTAGAAATTGAAAAGGAAAGAGTAGACTATTGGGAGAAGAGCAAACACCTGCAAGAACAGCTAAGAGAGTTGCGCACAGAAATCGAAGTGATGAAGGTTGGCGAAAAACAGTGCGAATTGGATCAATTGCATGAGGAACAAGTGCGACTTGGTGAGAACAAGTACAGTACATTGAAAAAAGTGAAGTCCGGATCTACCAAGGCTAGAGTTGCATTCTTCGAGGAGTTATAGTTGAAATATTGATTACATTGAGTGGATGCAACGAGAAACGAAATACCATGCAATAGGGGTATGGAAAGTATGAAACCTATGAATCGTGTAGACACGTGCGTATGTGTACATTGTAGAATACTGGAAACGTACGATTCATCTAAGCGCAGTGATGTATATCTTTGCTTTATCGTATCGTAACACTCAAATTTGCATACTAAGTCTCGAACAGCAGCGTAACTATGGGACTGTACGCAAACTTTATCATCCCGTGGATTTGTCATTATTTCAGTGAAATTTTTCTTTTTACTCGTCGTGGTGTTCTAGTCTGAGTCATAGAAACACTATAGAATTTTTGAATTTTATAAAACCCTCCAACCCTTCGCGGTCTCGATTTTCTGATTTCTATATATTTTTGTTCAGTCTCGCTCAACGCAAGACTGCTAAGAATTGAACGTATACTTGGTTTTTGTCTGTTTCGCGTGTCCACGCCAGTTCGCTGAGCCACCAACTATGAATCTTAAATGATTCCTTGGAACGAGTATTAGACTTCCACGCAGAGTACGTACGCAGAAATCAAAATTACAACTAGTATCGCTAGATGTTAATGGTTATGTAGAAATAAGCAATAATCAAGTGTCGATATTCTCCTAAAGTTTTGCAGAAACTGGTGTGATGTATGTAGATAAAGTTTAAGTAATAGAGTAAAGCAATGCTTTGCAACATAAAGTTTCTAATCTACAGAGTTAAAAATGTTACGCTACTTTTGAAGTACACGTGCATATCAGAGAATTCTATTTTCCTAAATATAAATGTTGTCTGTTCAACATTGAAGATCGCATGTATTTCTTAATGCTTTTGTAAGTTTTTATACGATTGAATAATTCGTCAATTATACTAGTAATAACTATAACGCATGCTTAGACACTACCGATGTCACAAATGTCAATACTCTCAAATATAAAATCATTTAATCTATGGTTACGATCTACGGTTAGATCATGTATTTTCTGCATCGGAAAATTAAGAAAGTAACCTACGAAGAAAGTATATTAAAGCTGCAGTCTAGTCAAACAATTTTTGAAAATAAACTGGCTGCTAATCAGCGTCTCTGTCTGAAATGACACAAGAAGCAATAAACGGTAGAGTTTACAAATTTTAATTGCCTTACTTGAATCACTATAAAAATGAAAAAAGCGCAGCTACTATGAAGTAGCAATGTGATATTTAAAATTTCTAAATAATGCGAGGAATTATCAATTGCAAATGATGTTTGAATTTTATGCATGGACTGCGAACAAAAGAATTACGATGATACGTCGACTGTATTTGTAAAAGTCTGATAATGTTTAAATACTATACATACTCATTCATGGTTCTTTGAATCCACTGTTATGTAATTTTTAACGTAAAGAAGACAAAATGCACTACGTAATTGCTCGTATAAAAATTTATACACATCGTAGCCACGTAATTTGATGATAATTTGTAAATAAAAATTGGACCAATGTACGAGTATGTACTCTAATATTGTTTTTTAAGAAATCTGTGTATAAATGCGAAACAAAACGTTATCGATTTTAATGCCATGAAATGTATAACATGCTACGATATAGTTAGTTTGATTAGACTAGAGCGATAGAACTTTTGCGCATTATGGCTTCTGTGAAGATGTTCCTATCAACTCGATAGAGAACTCAGTGTTTGAGACTTTTATTATAGGGCTTTCCAAGTACGATTATACAACGAACAAAGTTTATCGACTCCTTAAATGTTCTTGTTAGTTATAGTGTGAACAAATTAGATATTAAATGTGGGTATTGTAATCCTGTTACCTTGGAATGTCATTGTCCTTTTCCTCCTTTAATTCATAAAAAGATGAATGCTATATTATTTTCTGCTCTGAGAAAAAAACAAACACATCAAAAGATTTTTTGCAAATGTATGCCATAACTTTCTAGTAGCATAATCGGAAGTATCCCTAGATTTTCTAAACAAAAAGTTCTTTAAAAAAAATTCATTTACAATATTTTACGTCATTTGTAACATGTAAAATTGGTTTGAAAAATTTCTATTTGGAAAGCTCTATTTAAAAAAATGTTTAGTCTTACTCGTACGTCTCAGAGAGTGGCTTAGTAAGTTTACATAAACATTGCTCGAACACTGACTAATCATATAGAAATATGAATCATTAGTGTTTAGATGTTCTTTTATTTTATGAATCATTGTTTCTCCTAGATTTTAGAGAATATTGATAATATTCAGTATTGAATATATTATGTTACATAAGATTTTTGACCAAAAATCTGGTGCGAGTGTTCATTAAACTGATAACTGGACTTCTGGCGCCGTTGTCTGTGATTCGCCTAAGCGAGTGTATCATTGGATGCTAATCGAAAAGTGCTTGCAGCCATAATCAGTATTTTCTGTAATATAGAGGAATGTACCTGTAAACGCTATTCACAACTGCTTGTTCAATTAGAGTACTCGATTAATTCATGCCATGTTTTCTTTCCTGGGATCGTATAGACAAAAACAATATATCAATATTTTTATGATATCAACAACAGAGTCTTCTTTACCCTTCAAAACATCGTGTCCCGCTCAACTGAGGTCAATAAAAAAATCTTTTAAAGATTTTTAAAGAATAATCTCCTTTATTTACATTCATATTCGTATAACAAAATATATTCACATTGCTTAATCTAAATACAGACGTATCAAATCATCCTCCTTCGCGGGATAGTTCGTCACCGGACACCTCCCATTATTGCGTATCACAGGAAGAATGCACTGGTAGCAAAACGCATAACTATAACATGTAATGTTTAGTGTATTTATACTTATGTGTACCATTTGTTTTAATCAGTCAAGAAATACATACTATTCTTACAATATTTACTATGACGTGTACATACCCAGATACAGAAAGCACCGTATGTACCCTAAGTGTTCTGAGACAAATTGGACACACACCCTTATATTGCTTAGCAGTTTCTGGAATCTTGAAAAAATAACATACAATTAACAAAAGCACTATTTCACATACTTTAAATCATAACAAAGCATTGATAATTTTCTTACGGTTGGAGGTGGTGGGATAGGTAATGTTACTAAATTTGTGTAGAGATTTTCTTGAGTCCACCAGGACAAGAATTGAAGGAAAAATGCTCCGAATTCAAGAGAAGTAGTTACTGTTCGCTGCAGTATATCTATGCCATCATTAATGCCAAAGGAATTATTTTGTATCTTCTTTAATAGATCGGAAATGCTAATTATTGACTGTGGATCAGCATATGTTAAAGTAATAGATAACAGTCTCAATTGCAGCGACTGATACACTGATTTTCCAGCAACATAAAGCATATAATTATATAACATTGTAGATTCATATATCGCACAGCTTGTTATATATCCTTTAACAACACAATAGCGATATAACTTTTCCCATTTCTGCAAAGAAAAATTAGTTTTGAGTTGTGTTAAGCAACACTTGTCTTGGAGAAAGTCCTATCTGTTCATATTTACTGTTTGTGGTTCATAGCCATCTATTTCTTCAAGTTTGTAACGCTGACTCAACTCTGAAAACTTACTCTTTAAGTAAGGAAATAGAACAACCAATAATAGAGACAGCTTTTGTTGATTTTTCGATAAATTAGTTCCAACTTTGGAATTTGTTATTCCTACACGTTTTAATCCATAAAATGCCTCAGAAAAGGTAGCAGCTATAAAAATATGTCTTCATCTGTATCTATTCAATAATTTAATTTGTTCTATATGTAATAATCATATTTCATTACATAAATTAGTTCCTTACAATATTTCTTAAAATAGTATCGTTGAAGAAATATATTGAAAATCAAGTAGCCTTCGTCTGTCCATTTAAGAAGGTGTCCATACCTCTCAAAGTTGAATGATAAAATAAACTAAAACATTAGACGATTAATACTGCATGATAGTTAATTTATAAAAATTACATGTAAAGTCTAACCTACCGATATAATCTTTTTAAAAGCCGGTTCAACGGTCGAAGCAAATGATTCTTGCGCTACTATTTCGAAGATAGAAGGTTTTATGAGTGTAGTCCCAGTTAAATGTGCTCCCTTTTCAGCCATATTCAATTTTCTTTCCTAAACACCACTGTATATTCTTTAATTGTTTATAAAATGACCTATGACCCATGACAGTTTTATATGCATATTACATCAAACAAAAACAATATCTATCTGAATAGATTGGTAAAGTTTTTCCCATTAAAGTTAGTATTATTAAAAAAATTTTGAGTATATAGTACAAAATGAAAACTTTTTTATATAAGCAATTTATACGTTTCCATTCCTAATTGTTTTTAATAATCGGACAGTTGGTATAGTAGTGTGTTTTAGTACAGTAGCGCCATCGGTGAGAAAACGCCCAAGTTTGTAATAAAAATAATTCTGACTGTTTCTCTAAGATGGCGCCACCGATACTTTTCCATTAAATGTTCTTTATTTTTCGTAAATACATGATTGATACGATTCTTTGGTTTAAAATACTACGCTTAGTATGTCAAATTTATCATTTTCTGTTTTTTTTTTTCGACTTTTTTTCACATGACCGACTGAGAACAACAGTAGGAACTGTTTTTACAACGAACTTTGGCATTTCGCTACCGATGACACCACTGACACCGCTCAGCTATACTAATACTAATATTTTAGTATTTATTTAGTTTAGTATTAAATTATGATTAATCGTAAATAAAAATGATCCAAGTACGACCAGTTGATTAGAGGTGCCAGAAACATGATTTTAACCACTGAATTATAGTTCAGCCACTTGTTCTATACCGTTAGATAGCACCAGTGGTAGTACGATCGCGCTTTTTCATATGTCGTGTTTAATAAACAATATTGTGTTGTTAAATCTTTAAAAACAGATTTATTTTGTACGTGATGGATTATCATTAAACGACATATAATGGTACATACTCTTTTTCCAGCTGATTGAAACAGTTTTTTTTCCATACAGTTTGTGAACGCTTCATAACCTAACATGTGTCGTTCCGAGAAAATATTATCAAAGAAATGGAAACCAACAGTGAAATCTTAATGGTAATAAGTACATTAGATGAATAAAATACAGAAACTCTGTATGAAGTAAGAGAATCGATTATTAAAGAGATAAATGTTATAATTTCAGATAGCAAAGGAAAGGTATGACACATTGGAGTAACATCATTCAGAAATGAAAGTTTTTTAGTATAGTTGCGGATAGTTTTTTATGAGTTGCCTACCTGTATCATTATACTTACCATCATGTCGGGTAAAGGCAAACAAAGTTCCAAAAAAGCTATTGTCAAAATACGAGAGAGTGGGAAGACTATACAATCTTCGACTCTCACACCTGACACAAGCTCAGAGAATACAGAGACAACAATGTCTCTACCTATTTTAAAGATTGCAGATAATAATCGTCTCCTTCCAAGATATACTAGTATCTTGCAACGTAGCACAGAAGAAGGTGTAGGCATGGAAGACCTAGATACATTGCAGTTAGAATTAGAAATGCTTCTCTCATCAGTTGTTGTAAGACACAGAATGATTCAGGAAGAAGTAGCAAACTTATCTTCTGCAGAGGAGCGTAGGGACAGAAGATCCAAAAGTGGAAAAGGTCTTTCACTTCTTGACAAAAAAGTTAGAGAAGAGAAATTGAAACCGAAAGAACTTAATGCTAAAACCCAATCGCCTCTACCAGCAAAACTTTTTAAGCAAAAAGCTGTAATTGGTTTGAACTCTCAGGTCATTCCAAACGTACATGAAATTTCAAGAATAGAAGGCTCTAAATCTGAATCACCAAAGTTACTTTTACCAAAAAATGACACTCCTAACAAATTTTGGGCATCGGTTGATCCATATTGTACAGATATTATGCCTGATGATATTAAGTTGCTGGAAGAATTAATTGTCACTCACAGTGATATCAGCGAGTTCAAGAAAATTCCTCCTCTAGGTCGTCATTACAGCTTAATGTGGGCCCATAACGATTTGCTACAAGAAGAAGATGCAGCCAACCCAAATAGGGAGAAAAAAAGAAGTCGTTCTGACATGTCCTTGCTAGTTGGAAAAAATGATAAGAAAGCACACAGTATAGCAGGACCTCTTACACAGAGATTAGTTTCCGCTCTGTTAGAAGAAAACGTATACGTCGCGAGTAATAACACGGATAATAAACTTTTCAGGGATAGCGATCCCCCTGTATTAAGAGATCTCACTATTCAGAACTCCATTAATTTAGAATTAAGAATGCATAAAGAACTCGTAGAACAGGGAATCTTAGAGCCAGATGCACAGAAGAAGAGTCAGGAAGACGACGAAATTTTAATGGAGATTAAAAGATGCCAACAGGAACTCAGTGCGCTTTCCAATCACAATGTCACGCAATTGAAGAGATTGCTTAATTTGGCTCAAGAAGAAAGCAAGCGACAAGCACTGAAGAGGAAAATAACTGCGGCGGACAATGAAGTGATAGAACATTACAAGAAACTTATACTTTCAAAGCAAAGAAAGCTACCATTGACGAAGAAAGAACAAGAAAAGGCGTGGGCGTGTCTGCGAGAGAGAGAAAATCTCTTAGATCAACTAAATATGTTACCACGCGATAATGTAGGGGAATCGATAGGCTTTGGCACTACTATGAATTAGTTTTTTTTACTGTGCTGTACAATACGACGAAGTTATGTATAAACATTTAATATTATCGATTTAACTTTAAACCTAACAGTGTAATGTTCATTCAAAGCTTTATGATATACCATATTTTTTATGTTGGTAAAGACTAGAAAATTTAAAATTTACCAATTGTATCGATGGTTTTGACGTGTTTTGTTGAAAAGAGAATAATACAAAAAACAGTAGAAAATAATTAAACAGCAAAGTATGAATTAAAAAATCATCTGACGTTCAACTTTAAATTATGTTTACTGTATCGAGTTTCTGCATATATATTTAATATGCATAGTCTCTAATGTAGATTATTTAGATTAATTGTTATCTTGATTCTACAAATTATTACAGTTAAATTAACTTATCATAATAAACAAATGCATTTGACCTACGTTTACGTATTATCAACAATTCTTATTGGACCCGTATTTTGTATTCAATAAATATATAATTTAAGCATTATTTAAATTTTTATATTAAAATTCATATCCAAAAGCTAACATGCTCAAAAATAACTCTTTTATAAAATTGTCTGCTTCCCAATAAAGGATAACTGGAAAGGATCATTAAAAAAGATTATTCATAGAATCAAGAATATCTTCACGACAAAAGTGTTTATTCGATATCACTGTACAGTTTTTTTCGTCATGAGTTACCTCAACAACGTGCGCACACGGCGACACAACAATGATGAACCATTTGGGTAACAAAAATGTTCAAAGTGTACTACTTCCTGGATCGTTATTAACGTGATAGGTGCGTACATGGGTATGCAGGTGAGGCTGTCGTTTTTTAATAAACTTTCATTAATGTTCTTATTCATTCATTACACTGAATTATAACAATGTGAGTTATACGCTACATGAGACAGTAGACCATGAAATGATTACAAATGAATTGAATGGTTGAAGAGGTTAGGACAGTACGATTAGTGATTTAACACGTGTACAGCCACCATAATCCCATTCATTCTCGTACCATCGCATACCCCATCAAACCATATACTTGAGCATCTCTAACGATTTCATGGCATCCCGAGCACCAATGACAACTCCTGCTGTTCCCCTTAAGAGCCAGAAGATGCTGCCTTGGCAATGACGCACTAAAACTATCAGCAATTTTTCTTATGCAGTTTTTGGTGACTTAGAATGCGAACAAGAGCAGGAAAGCCATCATAAGGCAGAAGAGACCCATGGCCTCGGACAGGGCAAAGCCCAAGATGGCATATGAGAACAATTGTTGTTTCAAAGATGGATTCCTGGCATAACCGATGATCAAAGAACCAAACACAGATCCAATTCCAGCACCTGAAATCATTACACAACTTCTTTACTTTCTGCGTAAAATTGCGCGTAAATCAACTAAAACTCATTTTATAACATTACTGCGATTGGAAGGTGGTTTCAAAGGAACAGGACTAAGAGGCAAATAATATGAGGAATGCTATCAGCAAGCAGAAGAGTCCTGCTGCTTCTGATAATGCAAAACCAAGGATAGCATAGCTAAACACTTGCTGTTTCAGGGATGGGTTACGGGCATAACCAATTATCAGGGAGCCAAAAACTACACCAATACCAACCCCTGGAATAGTAATTTTAGTATGCAGGGCGTTTAAAAATTAAACACGATTCAAAATTGAGTAATACACACCTGATCCAGCAACACCAACGGTAGCTGCACCAGCACCAATGAACTTTGCAGCAGAGTCAATGTCTCGGCTGATCATGGAAGTTTGGAAATTACGCACGAACGGCGACTGTAGAAAATAATTATAAATAGGGAACTTCAGAATTAATGTTCTATTATATGTATACTCAAACTATGTCAAGATAAGTGTGACTTATATAATCTCTATAATTAGTTTTACATATTAACCCTTTGCATGTATGGATCAATCATTTGTAAAGGGTTAAATTGATACTTTGGTTCTTTCATTGCATCTACTGAATTTTCAATTCGATAAACAGGCCAATCAAAAAACATCTGTCAAATTATTCTTTACTTTAGTTTTCCATTCATCAACTTTCTAAGGTTTGCAAACTTTCAAAAACTCTCAAAAGAACAAAAATTATGGTATACATTTTAAATCAATCTCCTAACTTTATCTCAAGTTTTCTCTTGTAAAATGTTTCTGCTAATTCAAATTTCCAGTGACATAACTTTGCCACATTGTATAACCACTGATACAAATGATACAAATTTTACAAATCTATGACATAAGAATCAGTTATAGTTATTAATCTGGGTTTAATTCATCGATCTTTGAATCATCCCTTTGAAAGATTTTCCAGTTATGAGAATAAAATCTCTTATGTAACCCTTGGGAAAAAGGTTATGCAATGTATAAAAGCTAACGGATACTTACAACACTGACTGGCGATTGAAGTTGATTTTGCTGAAGGGACTGGCTGTGGCTGGCCACGGCACTGCTCAGCGGCCGGATGTAATTCTTGGTTCCAGAGACCAACTGAGAAAGAAATAGGTCAGGATGTTGAGTTATATAACGATGGATGCACGAGAGAAGAACTGGTTCGAACGGGGCAGGTTGGTACTCACGGTCGACCTGGCGAGGGGTGCGATGAATCTGGTGCAAGCGTACATGGTGACGTTTGGCGTTGTGTGTGGTCGCTAAGCAAGTACCTGCAAAATGACGACGACACTCGAGGATCAAAACTGTACCCTGAAGTTGCAACTAAAAGCGCGTGCTGACCCGGCAAACGACAGCGAACCACTGGCCAGATACTCGAACCGCAGGATTACGTAACGCGCCCTACTGAAATCGTTACACGAAATATGCGACAACTGCCACGGTTCCGATTTAACTAGGACGAATATAACGATTTTTCTCTTATCGAAGCAATAAAGAGATTACGAATCGCGGGCGACAAACGGGTGAGCAAGTCGCACTGTAAAATGGCTGCTACTCGTGTTCCTTCATCAACCGAACACGACTCCTAAGCTGCCTTCGTAGACGATTATATCACAAATATTCACCCAGCGATTGTTCCCATCGACATTTTAAACGAAAACAGCGTTATATGAACGATCGTCAAACGATTTAACGGATTCTATGCGATTTTATTTTGACTCCGAGCTAACAAGCAGCCAGACTTACCAGAGGACAGTGTCGAAGAGGCGGTAAGAAGACCCGGCCTTTGGAATGTTGAATTGGTAAGTGACTAGTGAACGAAGCACCCGACGAACAGCCTATCCCGACGAACGAAACGAACCGACTTCCGTGCGATGACCTATTCACCACTTCCACAACCCGACTATCACCGACTTCGCGTATCGACCAACCGAATTTAGCCGAACTGCGTTTCGTCTGCAGTAACTAATCAACTCATCTACTATCTTGTATTTTTAGAAACACACAGTGGATGTTATCGCTAATTATTTTATCGGAAATATTCGTCTCTCTTTAGTTCCTATCATTTCTTCCGTGATTTGCCTGGTAAACGATTCTCTTTTATCGAACTATACGAGGAATACGGACTCTTGCTTGACTTCTTCTCGTTGCTGGTGATTTACTCCAGACTACACTTTGGTACAATTTGTAAATTTTCATTGTAAATTTTCTTTAACGCATTTTATGTCAAAAACTAGAATGAAATTGAAATAATAGTAATCGAAATTATAGACGAATTTAAGTTGCTAATCTACTATTTTGTACTCGTTTTATAAACGGAAGTCATGGTTGAATCGCTATTAATCCATATTATTACTTTTATTTCAGCAACTATCGGTCCCGCAGAACCTCTTTTCTTTCAGTTTAATTTAGAAATTAGGTATTTTCCTAGCAGCTTCTAATATAATTTGGAAATTGCTTCTTCTAATACCACATTTCAAATATTGCCGCGGTTTGCGCCCACTACATAATTTTGTCATAACACGCCCCTGTTCTTCACCACGCATGTCTAGAAATTTAAGCAAAGTTGGTCATATTGATCCGTAATATAAATACTATTCAAAGAGAGAAAACTAACATTTTTATATATGGAAATGTTAAATATAAAATACTAAAAACTTGCTCCGATAATATTATATTTGAGATTTCACTTGCAACAATTTTTACAAAGGGTGACTACCTTACAAGCTCAGTTTTAAATAAAATTTATTTGCGTCGCTTACATTTAATATATTATAATCTTTCACACGATTCACATGTCATTTATTACTATTGCGCTTATGTTGTAAATACTGTAAATCACTTTCGCGTTCAAGTATCAAGCTAGCATTGTGCGTTTGGAAAAATCTTTTCCCGTGTTCGAATGTTGCTATCATGATGGCGCAAGCTGGTGCCACCTTCACTACACGCGGAATTAATCCTGTGAACAATCCCTTTATTCCGTTTTGATTGTAAATTTTTCGTATTATAGTCCAAGTTCCGCTACTATGTCCAGGTTTATCTGCAAATGATTTTATTAAAACCAGATACTTTAAGTTAATATATATAACTTATCCCAGAGTATTAATTTTTAATATTACAGTAAATAATACCTGAATAAATTTCTTTCTCACCCATTTCTATTTGTCTATGCGTTTTTACAACATCAAAGGGAATTGTAAAAAATGCAGCCATCTAAAATTGACAAAGTTAATTGTAATATCGCTTCTGAAACATTGAAACCCATAGCAATTCAAAATACTTACAGATCCGGCTATAGCACCTGCTGCAAAATTAAAAGTAAAAGTTTCTTGCGGTCCACGGAATTTTTGCTTAATAGTTTCATAATTTAACCAGTAAATTGCGCTAAAAGGTACGTCGCGTAGAAGAGTGCTACTCAGTCCCATCCATAACCCAAAAATACCATTGTATTTTATAACAGTTTTTAATGCTTGTGTAATTTCTGCAAGAAAGAAACTTTCATAATAGTGTAAACTTATACAATTTAATTCTAGAGTATGAGATAGAATGATATAGATAGAAATACCTGCATAACTTAATTTTTGTGACTGCATTTTTGTTCTAATTAATTCTAACGGGCTCACTAAGGTTGCAGCCCAAATACGTGCTATAGCTCCAGCCATCATGGGAATCCAGAATGGTTGTTCCATAGCGGCTATATTAAGCCTTTCATTATTTAATGGTTTATTATATTTATCCTGCAAAAACATAAGTAACATTAAAAGCTCATGGTGCAAATGAAAGTTAAGAGAAATTTTATCAACCTTAAAATATAATCTTAATTGTTCATACGAAACAAAATACACTATGGTTGCAGGTACTGCTAGGACAAGAGTGGGACTTAGACCACTCCATAAAGAAAGAATTCCTTCATTTTTACTAATTTTCATAAGGGCATCCTAAAACAGGAAAATAAATAACAACATTTTTAGACATAAATTGTTATTGATAATACTAAACCAAACAATATTAATAGATATAAATGTACCACTGTGCCATTAAAGTGTCCATTTCCTCTAGCCCAAGGTGGGCCTTTTCCATTCAAACAGGGACACAAATGATCCATCAAACCGTTACAATAAAGAAAACACCTGTTAGAAAGCATAGCTTTCTGTTGTGCTTGAAGTCTAATTTTTACCACATCCAAAGGGGTAACTATGAAAGATCATAAAAATATTTTTATTACACCCATATTGTGATTATATAACTGGCTTATCACTAGTTTAATTACATTACATATATCAGGCACTAATTTACATACCGATAATAGATGTGATGAAAGCACCAGTACATGCAGCCATAATTTGTTGATACGGTTTGATCCTAAATTTTGGATCATCTAAATCTAGATCCGGTGGTATGTTGCTCACCTTATTCATGTTCGATTTTTATTCGGTTTCACGCTATGTCAATGAAAAATTATTCCCTTCGCGATCAATGGCACACTTCCTTATCGACAAAATCATTTCCGAGGGCTAAACACGTGTGCGTGCTAACATGATAAAATTCATCAATTTTCTATATTTTAAACCGACTGATGATCTATTAAAGTTAAAAATAATGACATGACATTCGGCAACGTGTATTCGGTCAAAATTTACATTTGAATCGAAAATATTCAAGGAATTAAAACGATCGGTACCGACGTTACGATTGTAAGATAACAAATGCGGAAATAATTCGTTAGTTTTTAATTACTTACCTTTGTCGTGTCCCATTTCACCAGACACGTTGTTCCAAATCACAAATCATTCAGTTTCATCATAAATCCACAATCTTGCATGGGAAAAATACAAATAATAATCACCGTGTCGGGTATTTGTAAACCGGCCTCTAGCAAATGGAAAACGATAGGAAAATAACATCACACTACGTATCTGTATTTCTATGATTAGAAAGTGTATGGCAATTGTTAACGTGTTTCAGTCTCGTACCACCAGAGGGACGCAAACGTCAAACGATATGGCTGATTCTCACAAGTTATTTCTTTTGACATTATCAAATTTATTCAAATGTATACAAGGTGTCCCAAAAATGTTGTAACACCTTGAAATGGGTGGTTCGGGAGGTGATTTGAAACAACTTTTTCCTTAGTGAAAATGCTTTCTGAGGCTTCGTTGAAGAGTTATTAACGGAAAACACTGATCAATCAGAGCGCGAGTATGCCGATGGAGTGCTCGCGGTAGCGTATGAGCGCGGCCGCCTAGCGCGGAGCTTACGCTCAACGCGCTCTGATTGGTCGGGGTTTTCGCTTAATATCTCCTTAACAAAACCTCGGATAACATTTTCGCTAAGGAAAAAGTTGTTTCAAATCACCTCCTGAACCACCCCTTTCAAGGTGTTACAACATTTTTGGAACACCCTGTATAACGAAAAGCTACTAGCCCTCCACTTTTTTCATGTTATAGGGAAATTATATGATCTCGTCATCAAAATCTCATTGTCAGCGAAATAGGCTCCAAAAAGGCGGATAATTCAAACAAGAAGAAAGCGTTTCGTACCAAACGATAACAATTTCAGTACACATTTAGTATACAACATAGGATTAGAAACAAAGCTTAATTACATTTTCTGATTCCGTGATTCAAATCTAAGATACACGAAATTTATGATCGATCTGCGCTTGCGTGTGGCAAACGAGCATTGCGCATGTGTAATTTATCAGTTGGAGGGGCGTAGAAAGGAGGCCATATTGTACAGTTAAATTGAAAGAACGAAAATAATTATATCATCGTGTGTCATCGTGTCTGTTTCGTTTTATATTTTCACCGTGTACGTTCCGTGACGGTGTCGTTCGGTCGTTCCGTGTAAAGCAACAGTACACGGGGCCCGAATCGTGGATCCTGCGTTCTTGTAAATAACTATAAACCGTAGTAGTGTATCTCGATATCTAGGTACCGTCCGTTAGTCTACCAAAGGGGTTTATTGCTCCAGACGAGATGGGCACTCGGGATGACGAATACGATTATTTATTTAAAGGTAAATTCTGTCGATTCGTTGATGCTTGTTTGCGTTTCTTCGGGAAAATTTCGTGGTAACTGTGAACATTTTTCCACCACACGTACGCGCTCATGCATATACACGCAATTCGCAACTATGGACGTGCACGGGTACGTGTGTACGTGCTTGCTGCTATCGTTTGCTTGCGTAGTGCGCCCGTATGATTTTAACTTGTCATATATATACATACATATACACATTAAATATATGCACGTATACGTGTATACGTTTGTGTACATGTATGCATCGCTCTAAAATCAACAATTGTCATCGTTCAATAACACGAGGACTGAATTAACGTCAAGTTCAAATCACAACCGCTGAAATGATTGATAGAGTCAGTGTTAGGGCATCCAGTCATTAAACGATGACATCAGAGACTATCTTTCATATGTGAAAACTCGTAGACGGATTTTCCTGTCGATTGACAGCGCTTGAAAATAATATGTCACTCTTAATATTTTTCTGACACTTCTATAACTTCTGCAATAGCTACTTAGACATTAAACGTGGGATTTTTAAATAATGCTCGTCGTGGCTCTTTGAAACCATTTAAGCATAAAGTTTCTTGACATTTTTCTTTACTGTTAGTTATAGTTACACAAAATTTATAAATGAGACTATTTTGTTTGCGAATGTCTAAGATCCAGAAAATTTACAAATTTTACATTGTCTGTACATGTTTTTATTTCAGTTGTTCTTATTGGTGATTCCGGAGTAGGAAAAAGTAATCTGTTGTCAAGATTTACGAGAAATGAATTCAACTTGGAATCGAAATCAACTATAGGAGTTGAGTTTGCAACACGTAGTATACAAGTAGATGGAAAGACTATCAAAGCCCAAATTTGGGATACAGCTGGACAGGAACGTTATCGTGCTATTACATCCGCGTAAGCTGAAGTTACTGACAAAAACATGAGAAATTTTGTATAAAAACATAGTAGAATACATGTGTAACTTTGTCTAAATCATTAGATACTATCGTGGTGCAGTTGGTGCACTGTTGGTGTACGATATTGCAAAACACTTAACATATGAAAATGTGGAGAGATGGTTGCGAGAGCTACGGGACCATGCAGATCAAAACATTGTGATTATGTTGGTTGGAAACAAGTCGGATTTGAGGCATCTACGTGCAGTTCCAACCGATGAAGCGAAAGCATTTGCAGAAAGAAATGGCCTCTCCTTCATCGAAACTTCTGCTTTAGATTCCACCAATGTTGAGACAGCATTTCAAAATATACTAACAGGTAAAACGAAGCTCGAATTTTCACATGGTTATTATATTATGATTATAGGTACTTCAACACGATATAATTCTTCTATGATACAGGATCGATAGGTTTTATATTTTCAAAGAGAATCTGACACAAATTTGAATATTTCAGAAATCTACAGAATCGTATCGCAGAAACAGATACGTGATCCACCTGAAGGTGATACAATCCGGCCACAGAACGTAGAACCAATCGACGTTAAGCCAACAATGAATTCAGACGGGATGCGTAAGCAGTGCTGCCAGTGACTCACCTTGCTGCTTAAAATGTGTGTACACACAAATACAGTATCAATATCACGAGGGTACCACTCGAGTAATACCAAGTTTCTAAGAGAAAATTTAGTCTATGGTCCAGTAAAACGCGAAGAGAAAAGAAAAGAAAAAAAAATGAAAGTTTCTGGGATAATTCTTTGTACGATAGCATAGTTTTAATATAAGAAAACTATGATTAGTTAATTATAACTATTAAGTTGATTTGTAAATTGAGTTAATTTTAACATACATCAAAATTAAATATTACTAAAGACACTTTTATTATGTATTTTTTCTTCCAATGATTGTGACTAATTGTCTAGTTGTGTATATTTTACACAATTCGGTATTCAAGCTTTTGCACAGTAAGAAGCGTGAAGTATTTTTCGTTACATCGTACAGAGTTATTAATTCGAACAAAATAGACTGAATACTCTACAGAATATACACGTAACTAAAGTATATGTTTTATGGGAGCAATTGAAATACTACTTCCATAAATGGCAATAGATCTTACTCGTATTTTAATAGATCAAGATAATTTATCTCCTATGTTCAAAGAACGAGTTATACTTCTCTGTTGAATCGTTACTTTAATTGTTACACTTATTAGTACCAGATCACTGAATTATATGAATTCTATTTTAGCTATGCATTTGTTTAAAACTTTTTGTAATTCACGCCGTTCATTTGCACAATATTGTTTTTTAAATTTTGTATTACTTTTAAACTTTGTAGGATAATTTAAATGTATACATGTATGTAACGCATTAGCGTGATCGTTAAAGAAATTAAATGTTAAGAAATATTTATGAACTGATAGTTTTAAACTTCAACAACTTGGAAATGCTGACTGCTTTTACCCAAACGTGAGAAACTTCTCTGTAAAATAGCTTACATTTCTTTTTTTACATATAAAGAATGCTAAGAGATTACCACACATTACTTTAGACAAGTAGTAGTGTATAACTTTCAGCTGAATAAATATTGGTTTTCATTGGTTTCGAATTCTTCTAAATCAACAATTTTATGCGAATTTTAAACCACAATCGAAAAGGTTTTTAATAGATATAAATAAGATTAATCAAAATAAGAATTTCGTTCCATGTTAAAAGTTTTGATTATGCAGTTTCTTTTTATTTAACACGTTTCCTAATCAATTTCGCTTACTCTTTTCCGACATCGCTTTAAGATTTGTTTTAAAACTTGAGAAGAACGCATGCTTTGATTTTTTATTAACGTTAAACTATATGGTTTATACTTGTTTTTTGGTTTAGTTAATGTTGACTGCGTTAAATGTGCAGTATTTAATGTTAAACATAATATGTATCATTTTGAACAATCCTCTTCCTTAAATTTTGTAACCCTACTTCTGTGGTTATATGTTTCTAAGATATACAGTCTATACACTGTCTGGTGTAATGTAATAACTATTAATAACCATGATTGCATTCCGTTTTGTTTTTGCAGAAGGACATATAAAGAGGCAAAGGAGAAAAGAAAAGTGGTCGTCGGTAAACGTAACAGGTGCATACAGTACAAGAGTCAAGACTATTTACGATTATAAGTATACACGACTAACTTTCCCAAATAATCCGTGCTCAGGACCTAGCAGGTCTCTCTACTCTACTTGGATGAGGATTGTAGATAAGTGCGCCACTGCAAGCCGTACTTAAGAGTATTCTTTTACATCTTCATTCACGGTCGCTTGGCTTCGACAAAGCAAACCAACCCCTTTCCTTCTACAAAGACAAGTGGATTTGTTCCATTCACTTCTAAGCAGGCCACTTACTAAGCATGCGAGGGAAAGACACTTCTTAAGTTCCTTCGGATTATTTGGGAAATATCTACTCTAATCTCCATGCTAGACAAACGATGAGGATCAGAGGTATCTAGCAACATGTTCACACATAGCAGACAACCGTACGAATAAACACAATAAGATTGTGCAACACAGAGACATCATCAGAGACACTTATAAGGAATGGAATACGTACGCACTATTCAGCCCTTGAAATTTCATCCCCATCCATCTCTGCCCTTCTTATCCCCTGCTCTGTATCTTTATCTCCGATACATTACAATAAATCAGTGTTGTATTACTGCTTCTTTGTAATACATGTGCAATTCTACTCAATGCGTAGTGAGCGATCGTGAATACGGTTTATAACATTATATGGTAAGGTGCTGTCGAAACGTTCAACCAAACCTTGGGAAGCATAACTTGCGAATTGTGAGAACAAAAATAGCTAGATATATGAATGTAGATTTACGAATACTTCTCGGTTACAGTTGTTCGAAGTAGGTTCCTCGAGTGTTTCAGTACAACGATTCTATACGTGTGATTAGGGTATCCCTAATCGAAAAATTCAGAGTTGAAAAGCTGAATGCTCCACTCAAGAAATGTGTCAGTGGAAAGGTAGAGATCAATGATCTATGTTCGTAGTCTTCTACTTGCAACAAGTAGCAGGGGATGCTCTCAAAGTTTGACTGCACATTTCTGAGAAAGCCTATATATTATAACACTTAAAACTCTTGCGATTAAGTATACAGATGCACGGCAATAGTGGAAATAAAGAGAACAATAGAAGAAGCTTACGAATTGAACATACAAGTAAGACAGGCAATGGCGAAACAGTCTGAATCAAGATAAAACACTTTATTGTTGCTCACTCTCTGCTTTCGAATTTTGCACCTAGTGACATTGACCTTTCGAGTGTGATAAGGAGCTTGACCCTCCCCCCCCCCCCCACATTGAACGCTTACTAAGGTACTTTTACTTTTCTTCCCAAAAATGAAAACATAAGAGAAAAACCGAGGCGAACAAGAAAAAAGTTGTTGCAACACACAGATCCTAAGGGTAATTAACTGTGCGTAAAGTGATATGAAAGTACGCGTGAACGAAATTATATTGACGTAGATACGTTTTTAGTGTCTAATAAGTATTTGCTTCGATGTGTGTGTAGCTGCAATGTAATCTGTTATCGTTACGAGTCCTCGTTGTATCTTGATGAATAAATAGAGAGTGAGTAAAACGTTGAAATATTGAAATGTTTGAAAAGTAAGTCTTCTTAGGGTTGACTCTACATAGGGGGAACATACTATGAGTGAATCTTCACAATGAATTCTATTGAATTTTGTAATGATTATCTTTAAGTTACCGAATAAAGAAACAAGTATTTCATTTCCAGATATTAACGAAGAATTAAAATGAAACGGTAAATTTCAAATATCCACAGGGGTGACCAATTAGGCCTTCATTTCCGGTGTGTGTTCCCTCATTGAGACGGTGAGCTTTGACATGCGAATTTTTTCAGACGTTATGATCATACTTTGTGTCAACGCAGTGCGTGCGATAAAGTAATGTCCAGAAAAAGGCATACCTCCCATTCAGGTAAATCCTTTCTTTCTCCCTCCCCTCCCCTACATTTTATATCCTTAGGTTTACAAGAGATGATCTTTACAAGACCTCAAGGTGTGAATTTCCGTTTACGCCGAGCAGGAATGAATTTGTACGAATGGAGTTTAAAGGATAAATTACATCACCGTTATAAGATCAGTTTATTCTTCGTTGATTAAATATGAGAACGGGATGCTAATCCTGCGAAGAACGTGGGCTTTTATTAATCAATGCTTTGTACTTTATAATTTTATTAATAAAATCACTTTTGCTTTGAACACATGTACACGTATAATGAACCAATAAATTTTTAGGTAGTCAACGGTGCTTCAAAAGGTACTTTTTGTTTTCCTATTCCGAGGAAAGTACTTTATCTCATTCATTCGTTATCAATATTAATTATTTTAATCTCATAAAACACAATCATTCGACGTAGTACTTATTAATAAATTATATAATTATTTACAGATTTGTTGCATATCTAAATTATTGTATGATTAATTACTAACTAATTACAATTACTCTTATATTATTTGTTCTAGGCTAAAAAAAAATAATATGTACAGTACACGGAAGACTTTTTTTTTTAGCGAAACGGAGAGAATGTTTGAAATGGCAAATCTCATTATTTGGTAATGCTCCTAAGAAGTCATGGGCGCAGAAGCGGGTTCAAGGCGTATAGTGTTCCTCTGGCCACCGCCATGGTTCTTTTGCCTCCACTCAAGCCATCTTAATAATTCTGGACTTTGCGATGTATCGTTAACATCCGTTCTGGCCTCTAATTGTTGATAATATGCTTCGCGCAATAATCTAAACGTTTGGACGTTTTTGTATGGTAGCTGAGTCATGGGATCCAGATATTTTGCTGGGAGCCTAAGATTGTTTTTTATATTAAAAATTAATATCTTTCTGGAGAAATACATACGTACTAGATAAACTTATAGTTTACCTTGTAATTGCACATAAAGCTTTCATTGATGGTCTCTTAGTTGCAGACTTCTTGAAAGCTTCAGAAAACAGTTGTTCATTTTCAAAAGTTATAAAGGTTCTCTCATAGAATCCTTTTGTCTCATCACAACGATACTTGTTTTTGTTTAAAACGCAAGATGTAGGAGAAGAATTAAGCTCTTTTCTTGTACCATCGTTTGTATCATCCTCTGATTTTATAACAACATTGCTGGAAACAATAAAGTCAAAGTTAAAATTATCATTCTACAATATAATAGACAAAAATTGTACTTTACCTATCTCCTGTCGTTTCTTCCTTGTTTTCAGAACTTCCATTCAAATTCTTCTCTTCTTCATCTTCTATGCTAATTTTGTCGTCTTTGTCTACCTGCACTTCAGAGAGTACAATAACAGGCATTGCTAATGACTGATACCTAATTATAGGTCCACTGTGAGCTTTCCTTACTGTTCTGGTGTTCTTTTTTTCATTTTCTAACTTTTGATACTTTTCTGTAATGTAAACAGTAGAGGTGAATGAAAATGAGGAAAAGATAGAATTTCCTTGTAAGGGGAAAGGATGAGATTCTTCTTGTTTCAATTTACCCAATGATTTCATATTGATTTGTTCAGTTTGCAGGGCTTCCTCCAATAATTCTTCCTGAGTTGGTTTCCATGTATCATGCTTTATAACTCTTGTTTTCCTCTTTTGATCTTCGTTCCTTTCTCTCAATCTCCTTTGTGTTGCAGCGGACTTTGCAGCAGTAGAGCGACGTATTGATTTCCTTTCTGTAAATACTCACAATTCAACATCTATTCTTATGGCAAAGCATTCATGCAAAGATATTTACCTGTACTTTCTACAAAACTTCTGCTATGCTTTGGCTGTCTAACTTTCTTTTCCTTTTGTGGTACCTGAGACTGAACTTTAGGTTCTTTGTAAGCTTTTGTTACCAATCTACGTTTCTTCTTAGGTCCTTCTTGTTCAGTGTCTGAAATAGGCTCATCATTTTCATCTATACTAAAATCCGAATCAACTTCATCTTCTCCTTCATCCTCTTCCCTGTGATCACACAAGCAACATTATTTTCATTAAAGATTTCAATTAATGAAAGATATTCAAAAACATTCTATATTAAAGTAAAATATTAACATGTAATCAAGGTCTTGTTCTGCTTCATCGAAGCCACCATAAGTAGTTTTATAGAAATCATCCTCCTCCTCCTCGTTCAACAGCTTTGCCATTTTATTTCCAGCATTTGTACGCCTTTCTCTAGCTAATGCCATTTTTGTAATTGTATATATTCTTCGTTAGCAAAATTATGTTTGTCAATACTGTTTTCCACTTTTATTATTATTAGATAGAAATAGATTAAGTGTCGTTAACTTATTATATACTGTTAGAAACACTGCAAATTTGCTTTTTTAAGTATTTTTTAATCTCTTTATTTTACATGTTTACACACTGCATATACAAACCGATAACCATTGATAACAACATGCAAATTTATAGGTTAGGAATAGTCGATTCTAAATCGATTTTTAACAGAATCCTCCATTTTGAAACAATTATCGATTCTCACATTTTCATCTCCGACAATCGATTCCTTCGAGAATCAACTCTCGATTCTTTCAGCTACTTTTGAAATTTATATTTTGCAATAAAAGCAAGTAATTTTGCTTGAGCTAGATTTTTGTTATTGCATGCTTCTAATGGCAAATCTAAGAAAGCCTGAAGGCTCCTTCGAGTAGCCGAAGGCTTATTTAGAAATATTTGGAAGGGGATTTTCTACATTCACATGATTAGTATTAAAATTGTACCATAGACGCGGAGAGATAATTACATTAATTACTATAATAAAATAAGTTCATTCACGTTGACAGTGTATCGCTTTTGATAACCAAAGAGACGAAAGTCAATTTTTACCAAAGAAGAAAACAAATGTTATATTATTTTTTTGATAATTATATATTTTGATGCGAGATACATGTATGAACTTATTGACTCACGATAATAGACAGTACACAGTTGCAGCATAAGATAAGAGAAATTCTCTGCACGTTATCGCTATATATCGCATACTTAATTCTTGTTTACATACTGCGACTTCACCCAAAAAACTCTACATTTAATTATAGATAACAGAAAAATGATATGTTATATAATTTTTAAATAATGAAACTTTTAATAAAAAAACAATCAATAAATACATTTTCATACTTATGCATAAAAGATACATATTCATAAAATTTATGTTTACTTAAATAAAGAAATTTCCAGAAATCGGATACACTACAATAAGTATTAACTATAAATACAACTTTTCAAAACCTCAAGGTATAGTAGTTTTTCCATCAATTTTGTATAATACACATAACATAACATAGCGCGCTACATACAAAGTTTTCGTATTTTTAGGTGAATTGTTACAACAACGATGCAATAAGAAAAATAAGAATGTTCATGTATGTGGCGAGAATAAATTAATTAGCCAGATAACATTGAGGAGTATTTTTGAATGTAGATTAACGGACGTTGCTCTGACACATGTTTACCAGTGCTATCGGTATATATATTGAGTAAAATTTCTGCATCCAGCAATTCATCTCCAGTTTGCCACGCGAGCAGAAGTTCTTGACATAACCTCAGTAAACAACGCATTATCTACCACTTTCAACAAGATGAACAAGACGGTGTTCAACCAAACCATCGACGATATCCTGGAGAAGAACTTGCCAGAGAAGGAACTGGCAGAAGTAAAACGCCTATTATACGGCCGTGAATTACAGTAAGATTTATTATATTTTTTTTATCTAATCATCTTTTCTTACGTTTTTTCATCTATTCGTATACCTTGATATACCTACTCTGCAACATTTCATTCCTGACACCTGTTGCAAGCAGTTGCAAGTGTGTCAGCCTATTTGTATTTAACAGTGTAGCCGCTTCAAGCTTTTCCAATTTTTTGTCTGGTGACCATTGCCTAAAATCATATATTCTCTGAATTTTTAAAAAATATTCTTCTCTTCTGCATGCAAATATACCATTTTTTACTTAACACTTAAAGGATGGGTATGGTACGTGAATTTATGTGGCCCATCTTAGGAAGTCACAATGGAAAAATATAAATTTACATGGTCCATCTATTAAGTGTTAATAAATTTTGTCATATCTTGTTAAATGTACATTATAACTCCAGAGAATTGGAGCTTCCACAATGGACAGGAAATGTGGACCTTGATGTCAAGGGATATGTTATGGGTGGTGTGGTTCAAGAACAGTTAAGACCTTCTAGAATTGTCAGAGTTGGAGTGATTCAGCACACTGTAGTGTTACCAACAACTGAACCATTGCAGAAGCAGAGAGATGCTATTCATCAGAAAATCCAGAAATATGTTAGCCATGCAGCAGCCTGTGGTGTTAATGTACTTTGTCTTCAAGAAGCTTGGGGTATGTAATAATACACAAATTTTCATGGATATACTTGAACCTGAAGCTTCATTTCAAGATAAAATTATTAAGAATATTAAAAGCTATTAAACTCAGGAGCACATGTCTAGATAACGTTTCCATGTTGGAACTATGTATATTTACATTCTCATGCATACATTGTTTATACATTAATCTGAGACTCGTGTAACTAAATTAGATAAGACTGTTTTATATCTTAACTAACTTGAAGTGAAGTAAAAAAATTGAAGATGATAACATTGTTTATCAAAAATGATAATTTTATTTACTTAAACTGAGCATATTTATTCTTAGATATCAAATGTAAATGAACTTTTTATTAACCTCTGGCATGTTTATCACGGGAAAAGTTTATTTAAAAGTTTTGTTATCATTTTAATATTGGAAATTGAAGTATTATAATTAAGTAGTTCGTTGGCTTTGTTACAGCTATGCCATTCATATTCTGTACAAGGGAGAAATATCCTTGGTGTGAATTTGCCGAAGAGGTTGAGAATGGACCAACAACAATACTGATGTCAGAGCTTGCTCAACGTTATGGAATGGTAATCGTTTCTCCGATTTTGGAGAGAGACACTGAAAATGGCGACACCTTGTGGAACACATCGGTGGTGATTGGCACAGATGGAAAAGTGATTGGAAAACACAGGAAGAATCATATTCCTCGCGTGGGTGACTTCAATGAATCTACCTATTACATGGAAGGCAACACCGGCCACCCAGTTTTCGATACTTGCTTCGGACGCATTGCTATCAATGTTTGCTATGGTCGTCATCATCCTCAAAACTGGATGATGTTTGGTTTGAATGGTGCAGAGGTAAATTCATTTCTAAATCTAAAAATCTTTTTAAAACTCTAAGGATCTAAAGTTTCTTAGGTTTACGATAGTAAAAACTATTTTATATTAAATTTACTTGTCTAGATTGTCTTCAATCCATCGGCAACTACTAGTCACACGTCAGAGCCACTTTGGTCCATCGAGGCGAGATGTGCAGCTATAGCAAACAGCTATTACACTTGCGCAATTAATAGAGTTGGAACCGAAGTCTTCCCCAATGAGTTTACATCTGGAGATGGTGCTCCAGCGCACCGTGACTTTGGACATTTCTATGGATCCAGTTACATCACTGCTCCCGATGGTACTCGTACTCCTGGTTTGAGCCGTTGCAAGGACGGACTTTTGGTCTGCGAAGTAGATCTGAACTTGTGTCGTCAGATGAAAGACTTGTGGTGTTTGAGAGTAAGCTGCAATTTTTTGCGTGTACCTCCGATGTAGTTAGAAATAACTATTCATGATCTTCCTACGTGTTGGCTTTCAAATTTCAGATGACCCAGAGATTGGACATGTATGCCAAAGAACTTACCAAGTACGTGGAGAAGAATCTGAACCTGGACAAAGAGATGAACCAATAAATCAACACCAGAGTCATCGAAAGTATACATTGTGCACATTCCATCTGTTGCCCTATATTTGTATCAACCGGAAAAAGAGTGTGAAAATTATATACAGATACTTTTAATGATATGTTGTCCCAGAGTGTCCGACAACCTTATACACATCCTGTTCCAAAATGACGTAGGTTAATTCCAATAAGAATATTATATAAATATTCATTTCTTTTAAATAGTTTAATTCAGTCATTATTTAAAAACGTTATAAATAGAATTTCTAGAAAAGTACGACTTAGCATAAGTCTATAAGTTACACGATTACATTACAATTCTTTTTACATACTTACAAGCTCCTTAAACTTAATTAAAAATAATATTTATTCAAAACTTTAAAATTTAATTGGTTGATCCAGCATTTAATGTTGTATTGTGAGTCTGTTTCCGGTAATGGAGAGCTTCTTGATATGCTTTCTTCACTGCTTTCCTGTCCGTAGGCTTCCGGGACTCTATCAACTTTGCTTCATCCAATTCTTGAGACACTCCAAGTTTCTCCAATTTTTCACCTGGCAACCATTGCCTACAACAAAATCGTATTTGTCTCTATAGTATAAAAAACAAGAGTGTTGCGGGAGAATATAATTACCATGTTCGTTTGGTGTCGAAGAAAAGAACAAGAAACACTGGTTCCTTGTAATTGACTGCAAGTGCGAGTACGTCGTCTGGCGGAGCCGGTATCGGTACACCCTTGTGTACAGTGCCCCTAGGCGTACTAGGGTCTATTATCAGAGCTGGATACCACGGGTAACCGCGACATTTTGCCCACACCAGCTGCAGAGCCTCCAGACCATTACTCACTGCACTTTGCTTAGTTTCGGTTTCTTTCTTAGTTTCGTCGACATCTTGTTTTTGTTTCTCTTCTTCTAGATCGGGAGTATTAGACCTACTCGTCGAACAACTGCTGCAGCTAGACGATTGACTTTCACCTTCTCCAACGTCGCTGTCCATTGTTCCACTCCTGCAAATTTAAATATATATCTTAGATACTTTCAGATATTTTTAAAAATAGCGATACTAACCGGTACACTTTGAAGCTATCACTTTGTTTCTTCTTATCGTCATCCAAAATAAACATCTGATTGCTTCTGCTGGCACGTGCTCTGGCCTTGCGAGTAAACAAAACAACCGTTCTTCTATTTACACCTCCCACTTCTTTCTCCCCGGTTTGTGATTCAGCCTCTCCTCGACTTCGATTGGCGCGGTCCCTTTTTCTAGATTTAGAAGCCGTTTGTTCGGATTCACTAATAGGATCCAGATCGGGGTAGTCTTTGCGTGCTTGCTCTATCAAAGCACCGCCTTGTTCCTTCATTTTTATTCCAGCTCGATAGAACATCGTATCCTTACGGTTATATGCCAAACAGTTGTTCACCATCAAAATAAAGTCCGCTTCGAAGGCTCCGATAGTATCGTATTCTTGCCTTTCTATTTTATCCTAACATAACATTTAAATAAAAAGAAGATTGTTACACAAATGAAGTTTCTCTTGTATACAAGTGTGCTTACCTGCATCGTAGAGAGATCCATAGGATGTGTTACAATTTCCAAGTAATCTGGAACTTCCTTGGTGTTTACTGGTTGTCCAAATACATCATTTACATCTTTCGCTTTAATAGCCTCTAACAAAGTACGCAAAATACTTTCCAATGGGCGCAGTTCGAACCACAAACACTTCTCTTTCCTACAAGATTAAACGTCCCTTAAATTTAGGTACTTATTAAACTTTCTATAGCAATTGAGTTACAAATCATTTCTGCAAGTATTTTTTGAAATCTTACACTTTAAATAATTCTTTTTTCAATTTTTCTCGTTTGCGGACCAGCTCGCATAGCAATCGCGCTCGCTCCAGATCCTGACGTAGACACTGCCAGTATTTCAGTTGCCGATACAATTCTCCGCGCAGTTCACCATCTGGAGGAGGCGAGGAACCTCCGAGTGGTGGTGGTCTAGACTGTGGATGGGAGCTTTGGAGCCTTCTCAAAAGTGGGACACCATTCCTGTTCTGCCGTTTTAGAGTCCAGTATGCTATAAGGCGCTGTATCAGCTGACTCTTTTTCGGTAATCCTTCCGCCAAGCTAATAAACATTGCAGACTATCATTGAAATAAATGATCTATTTACAATAAATGTCATCTAAAATGAAATTGTCAATTATTACCCAGCAATTTCCTGAATACGTTCGGGTGGTATGGTTGGAATAGAAATAACAGGCGCGGAAGAACTCTTCTTATTAGCAATTGCTCTTCTTCTAGCATCTGCAGGATTGGTGGAAGGCTGATAATCAGGAGGCGTGTGCGTTTCACAGTAAGCCGTCTTTTGTACTAGCATGGGTTCACCATTAGCTGGTTGCACTGTTCTCATACGCATACACAGGCCAGCTTGTTGCGCACAAGTCACGTGAAACGCAGCATAACAGTTACTTTTGTGACATTGAATGCAAGCGCCGAAACCTCTACGTTTACACACGCAGCATGTGAGTCTCCAGCGAGCAGCAGGTATACTTTCGATACTATCTATAGGCTCCAAGAATACAGTGTTGGCAAATCTGACTTCAGGTATCCATAAAGCGCATACAACGTGCGCCCATGCAGCTGGTCGATCGGTTTGTTTAAAAGCACCGCCTCTGTTGGGGCATAAAACGCAATCAACGGCTCGCGAAGGACTTTGCAAGCATCTTCTGCACAACCACTGTCCTTCAGGAATGTACGGTACGCCGTAACAGTCTTGATGAACAGCAAGATTGCACATATCACAGAATAATATCGCGTTGCTGTTCTGACATTCTCCGTCCATACAAATGCAGCAAACTGCATCTTCGTCGGCTGCTACTCCTCCACCACCGTTACTTTGTTGCTGAAAGTAAGATTCTTTTTCCAGTCTGTCCATTAATAATTCAAACGTGTCCGGTTCTAAGGGTGGCGTAAGCCCAGAAACCAATCGTCTTTCGTTTACTATGGACAGCCATGCTGTATCCTCCTCGTCCAAATCATATTCTACTTCTCCTAAAAAAGTAATCATCTTTATGAGAAACTATAAAAATTATAATTGACATTTAAATACACAGTAGAACGTCGATTATCCAAACTAATAAGGAGACAAATTTTTCAGATAATTGGCTGAGGATGACCAAAGTTCCTACTATATAATAAAACAGCAAATGAAATCATTTTGAAAGATGTATGTTTATTACTTGAAAAGACACATGGTAAACATAACATGAAAAGCAAATCCATTACTTTTGTTGAACATCCATTTTCTTTTTAACAATTGCTCATCACAAAGCTATATACATATGTCTCACTTTTGTTCAGATAATAGATGTTTTACCATACACTTGAAGTCAGTTTCAAGTCATTGTTTGAGTAAAAATAAATATCATTCAAGACAGTATTGCACACCATCAAGTTCTTCGCCGCTGCGTTCCATGAATCTAATATATGAATTAGGAAGTGGTTCTGCTTCTCCTAATTGCTGTTCATATCCGTCTATTTCCTTAACCATTGCTACAGGTAAGCTACTAAGAATATTCTTTTCATCCTTATCTTTATCCGTGGATATACTGTGACCTTTTTGTCCCATGCTTTTCTCATCAAATCCGCTTCCTTCCAAAGAAATGATGGGCACAGAGTCAGTGATTCCAATTTTAAATGTCTTGTGTGCATCTTCGCCGATTGGGTTCACCTTGAAAGCAAATAATCCAATAGCATAATCGTGGAATGTTGATTTTCATTGTATTTACTATTCATTGAATTTGAAAAAAAAAACTGCCACAACTTATGACAGTCGAATACAAACGTTAGTCAAGGTTGAAATTATGCGATTATGTGTATGGTAAACAGTCATAAAATACACGTCATACCAAAACAAATTTCGATGATTCCTGTAAGGTTAGAGCCTCCGTGTTCGTAGGGCTGGCACAATCACTATTCACACCACTAACTCTGTTCCTGCCCTTCTTCTTATTCGATTGCGGGGTGTTCATCTTCTCTCGCTACTTTGCGTATTCTTATAAGCGATGTGATTATATCACTCAGCTCCGATTTTACTTACATATGTTTTGCTTTACATCGCCAAAGTATCATTGGTGAATTTATGTTTATTACGGATAATAATATGGGGTAGCTAAATAATTTGTTCATTTTCTTATAGATGCGTTAATTTGAAAAATGTACATCCAATGGAAGGAAGAGACGCTCGCTAATATTCACTAACTGTCACTAACTTTCACTCGCATTCGCTATGTTTAAATGGTTACACTGGTATACACTAACCAATTTGAGCGGCAGCGCAACCAGCATTGATATAGTAATACATTGAGGGTGGACCTTGCGGTAAATCGTAGGACGCTTCTTCCTAGGAACTTTTTTTAGGTGGGTACTTTTGATTGGTGAGTAATGAAACTTACCTTTACGTAAGGGTGTTTTAAAAATGTTGGAGGTTCTTGAAAGGGGTGGTTCGGGTGATTTGAAACAACTTTTTCCTTTGCAAAAATGTCGGATAGGGCTTCGTTAAGGAGATATTAAGAAAAAACACCGACCAATCAGAGCGCGAGTATGCCGGTTGAGCGTAGGCTCCGCGCTAGGCGGCCGCTCTGATCGGCATACTCGGCATACTCGCGCTCTGATTGGTCAGTGTTTTCCGTTAATAACTCTTCAACGAAGCCTCGGACAACATTTTCGCTAAGGAAAAAGTCGTTTCAAATCACCTCCCGAACCACCCCTTTCAAGGTGTTACAACATTTTTGGGCCACCTGTGTAAATAAGTTTATACGGTCGAAGATTGCATATACGCATTTAGGTACACAAGCATGGACCCACAGCCTACTCTAGAGTCGGTTGCGAGTACGATCATAATGTGCGTTTACAATTTCAGGTGCTGGTGTTGCCGCCTGGCGGCGTAAATTCTGGACAACTCGAATTGTAAACGGGTCCGGTTGGAGCTGTCGACCCTGGTTCCGTGTGCTTTACATGCAGAGTGGGGGAGGGTAAGAGATCTAACTTTACACCAGTCATCGGCAGTATTTGTTCCCGTGCCCGCAGCTTTGGTCGTCTATCTCGTAATCGAAAGTTTGGTGCGAGGAGCTTAGTTTACCAGATAACCGATATCCGTGTTTTGTGAGAGTGCGGGTCGCGTAGCAGCAACCGGAATCAACTGGATTTGTTACCGTGGGGCTCGATGTTCCGCTGAGAATTATGTCGGATACTGGCGCAGGATTACGATCGGTCACACGTCAAGTCAGCTGACATATTGCGCCCTGCTACACCGCAACAGCTCTTGGTAAGTGTCGCAATAGCTCTACCCGCCTCGTCTACCGCGACTATTTTTATCGAATACCCATGAAATTCGTGGACGTCGACGGCAACGTCTAATTCAATGGGCCTTTTTGACAAAAAACCACGGGATTATAACCGCCTCTTTGTTCCGTTCCCTCTCGCCTCGTCCCTACTCTTATCCCGTCGCGTACACCATTGATAAAAAGATGTCCGCGCTACGTAGCGTGTACGTATTTAGCGGACAAAGGGAACAACGACGCAATTTCTGATTAAGTGCATACTCTCAAGGATGGAAGCCATGTCTCCGATGTCCGTCCCGTTTCTTCGTGCTCTTTGACTGCGTGCGTGTGTGCCGTGTCCGCACGACGGCAGCGCCGATACGATTCAAGCGCAAAAGCACACTTATGCGTTTATTCTCCCTGTACCCTGCCCCCGCCCGCGGTTTTCATACCCCCTTCCGTGCACCCGTATCCGCACTGGCTTAAATCCCCTTCCTTTTGGCCCTTCATGTGCTCCTTGAGCTAGCGATGGCCACTCGGCACTCCACAACGTCTACCCGTCACGCTGGAACACGATCTTTTCTCGTTCCTCTGTGTTTATTGTTATTCAAATCAGGGAAACTCGAAGAAACTCTGTGAACTTTAATCGGTGCACGCGTATCACTTCATCGTTATCTATACGTTTCAAATCTCGCGCACAGTCCAGAAAGAAACCAAAACGCGTTTCGAGTACTACCGACATCAAAATAAACCGATGATCCAGGAGTCAGTTTGTGGGATACTGTGTCGAGTTCTTGGAAAATAAAACGCAAGTTCTGTGCGTTGGAAATTTCTTGAAACTCCTAGGAAACCATGGAAATAGATCATAAATAAATATAGACGTTGATATCAACCGAGGCTTCCGTGTCCTTTGGATAAGATACTCCAATGTTTTGCTAGAAACACTGCAGGTAGCTTCTTTAGGGTTCGAATAACAGACTGGTGTATCAGTACATACCTAATCCAGATCTATTTGCCGGATTAGGTCTGGGTTAGGCTAGGATTAAGTTATTAAGTCTAGGTTGGTTATAGTAGGATTAAGTTTGGTGTAGTTCTGGGTTACATTGAGTTAGATCTCTACTGTTATATTAATACATCGTCTTATCCAAAGGATAGAGCTTACACCCGGAAGTCTTAGTTAATTTCAACCATAAAGGTTTATCCAAGCATGAGAATAGAAAGGTTCATCCAAAAATACCTTTGTACTACTTTTTCCATCTATATGAATCGATACAATTCATTTTTCGTCGAAAGTATAAGTTTCCCGTACGACGAAGAATCTCTTGAACTCTGATGTAATTTCTCCGAGCGGTGACGTTGCTGAACGCTTATAATTTATCATCGCAATTAATCGGCTCGAGTTTTCATGAATCCTCTTATCTTTATGTAACGGTGTAAACAGTTTCGACACTTTGATTGTTCGGAGCTAAATTGGCCAAACCCATCGCTAGTCCACGCTCACAAACAAACTCTTGGTGTGTCTGAGCAGCTTGCTTGGTTGTTCCTTTCTGCGGCGCGTCGCTCAGTTCCATGCAGTCTCTCAAGCCAGAGAGGCTTGTTTGCGACTTTGCTAAGTCGAGAGTAGGTCCATGCGAGTAGCTGCCATGGTAGATGGTATAAAATATCCACGGTAGGATGGAACAAATCTCTAGCGAGATGGAACAGGTCCGCGGTAGGCGAAACGTATGGTGTAATAGAGGAGGGGACTCATTTAATTGGATTTCGGACGATGGCGACTGGTTTGTTTGCTCCAACAACGGGAGGTTAACGCGCGTAACTCTGTAAAACCAACAGGTTCTGCGTGTGTCGGCTCTCTCGGGGCTGAATGCTCGCAATAGAAACGATTAGCAGATTGACGCTAGTGTCAGTGTAGATTAGAATGAGCCACACCTCGCTTTCTTCCGCTATGAGCGATGTAAAATGGCTGCACGTACAATTACCAACGGAGAATAACTTCGCTCGATGACGCTTTCATGGGATTTCACTGTCGTTCATCGGTGGCGCGTGCTCACGTGTCCGTGCGTGGACAAGATTACTCGCTTGATACTTAACCATATCTATAGGTCAAAATTTCCTCTCTCTCCGTCTAGTTTCATTATCAGAATTGTCCCAATTTAATCTCTCTAAATTTACTTCGGCACTTGTTTCGCCGAGAGAAATTTTCAAAAGGCATCCACGACCCTTTTGGAGGGCTGGGAGTTGTGTGGAATTCCCTACACAACTTGTATAGAGGTACAGGACCTACCTACTAAACTCTCACGGTGTCCTTCCACGTGCGCAATAGGGGAGGGGAGGGTATCGTCAACGATACAACTTCCTCCTAAATTTACTTTGATAGTACATGTCTTTTAGCTGACTCTAATGTCCCTTTTTTTTATTGTCGCTCTTCCGGAAACGAATTTTTCGTCATTCTCATATATCTCATATAATCGTGAGCACGTTAAGCAGTTGATAACCATGACTTTGTGAGAATGTTTCATATAATAGTCGCAGCGATAGTGGTCCTCCACTTTTTTTTTGACAAACGTTTTAAACATTTCCATCTGTAAAGAAAATGACGCAATTAAGAATGGATTTTATTTATATTATAACATGGTGCAGTTCTTACATCACGTGATTGCATTGTTAATTTTGACAAGCGCCTAACTCTATCGAGTAGATGTCTATTGCATGATCGCAATTCAAAGAGTGACTAATATTAGAGCTCAAGAACATTCGCAATTGTACGTCAATAACGAGTTGAAGTTCTCTAACCTGTTTAAATACGTATTTAGAAGATTTATAACAAATTCTACTCTTCAGTCATTAACCCTTTGTGATCCTGATGTTTTGCTGGGAGATCTTGTGGTTTGGAAATTGTTAGAAAAAATGGCCAATTCAAATATTGCCGCGCTTTAGACTAGCGTGCACCCTTTGGGCGAACGTACATACCTCCGACAACTATTACCATCGCGTGGTAAATTTAAAAATTCAGCAATCTGAAACAAAGAAGACAATGCCTAATCTCAAGTACGATGTGAAAAAGTTGTAAATGTACAGTTGTATCGTGTCTTACAATGCGAAATAAAAATGAGTCAACCACTTGCGATTGGAGTTAACAGTGACTAAAAGAGAATTTCTCTTTGTCATTCTCCTCTGCTACATGATTCAAGTTTGATTTGATTAGGAATTATTACAATGACGTCACGCGTTCGAGGAACTAACGGATTCGAATCCCGTTCATTTAATTCGTGGCCCTTTCACTGTGCCGGAATTCTAATGTTCTGAAATCAACATTTTCTTTTTATAATTTACTTTCGTTTACTTCACAAAGCATTCTCTCTTTGTAAAACTATTTGAAAACAACATTTTCTTTTTATAATTTACTTTCATTTACTTCACAAAGCATTCTCTGTTTGTAAAACTATTTGAAATCAACATCTTACCTGAATCTAATCTAACCTCGATGTACGGATAACTGCGATGTGCCGTAGTCAATGTTTGTACTGATTTGTACGTCCGCCCAAAAGCTGTATGACTATATCGCCATCATCGAGTGCAAAGCGCGGGAATATTTGAATTCATAATATTAGAAAAGTTCATTTTCTCTGAGTAGTTTGTTAGAACAAATCATTTCTAAAGTAGAACATGAAGTTATAGGAAAACGTCATCGTATTTTAATTTCGGTAGAGCATATTTGAGTCTCTTTCCTAATTCCACATTTTACTATCGATACTATTTTTCCGAAGAATTCTAATATTTTGAAATCAACATTTTCTTTTTATAATTTACTTTCATTTACTTCACAAAGCATTCTCTGTTTGTAAAACTATTTGAAATCCACATCTTACCCGAATCTAATCTAACCTCTATGTACGGGATTTGTACGTCCGCCCAAAGGCTGCACGACTATATCGCCATCATCTTGTGCGAAGCGCGGCAAAATTTGAATCATAATATCATAAAAGTCCATTTTCTCTGAGTAGTTTGTTCGAACAAAAACCTCTAAAGTAGAACATACAGTTATAGGAAAACGTCATCGTATTTTAATTTCACTAGAACATATTTGAATCTCGTTCCTAATTCCACATTTTACTATCGATATCGCTTAGGCATCGTACCTACGTTCACGGCTATACTCCTTAGAAGACGCATGCGCGGTAAGAATCGAGACCTGAAAAACGCCAGTTTCGCCTCTGTAAAAGTACTTTGTGCCATCATGAAAACATTCGGCCATCGTCGTTATCGTTGTTTCTCCACCGTCCTTGCAGGTTCCTCGGATTGAAGTAATATCGAGCGCTCGAGCGCGAAGTTGCACACAAAGAGCGCGAGAGAGACAGACAGAAAAAGGGAGCGCTATTTGGTAACGTTTCGTTTTAGCTTGGTGTAAGCGACAACGCAGACAAAGCGTGTTATACCCGCGCATTTAGTGGGCTTGTGAATTGCGTCGAGATTTGTGCGAACGAGTTAGGAGAGAGACCTAGGTCGGCCCGTGGTTATCGATGGCACGCCGTCTAACGTCGCGATAAGGATACGAGAACCCACTTAAATGCCTCGAACGAATTCTTACTCCATGTTGTGCGTTGGTTGCAACACGACTGCGTGTTGGAAAGTGAGTAATATCACGTTTCCCGATCACGCCTCTTCCATCGGGATTTTATTGCGCCGAACAGGAAAATCGGATCGGTTGTGTCGTCGTCGAAATTCCAAACTTGTCCCGTCGTCTCTACCTTCTTCCACCGTTTCTTCGGTTCCTGGACCATTGTTTTTCTCTCTCCTTGTTCCCGATTCACGAGTTTTATTTGCCCTTGGAGGAATCACTCTCTCGACCAGCAGTTCCACACGAGGGGAACGGCCCTTGTCTCACTGTATCGTCGCTGCTGCTGCTGATTTCTAATTCTGTGTACAGAGACTTCTTTATGTGTGCACGCGTGTGCGCGAGTGGAAATTTGACGTGAAAATTCGTGTCTGATTTTTGTATATTTTTTTCCTTTTTTTTTTTTTTTTGTCGTTCCGGGAGGGAGAAGGTTATTTTTCCGTTTTCTCTTTCTTTTCTCAATTCTACGGACGATAACTCGACTATTCGCGGTCGTCGCATCGTGACACGCTGGTGTGTAATGATCATCTACGTTTTCTCGTCCTTTAAACTGTCGCGAGTTTCATCATGCTGTTCCAACGCCTTTTTCATGATCAAACACCTAGTGACGAGTCGTGTCTCGCTGAAGACAAAATGTGAGCAAACCAGTACTTTCTAAAATTAAATCTTTGCACATTCGGAAGAGCCAGTGACAACAACTTTGTTTCATGTTTCACTGTGTCTCTTAGCGTTCTCGGACAACTTGCGCTTCTATTATAACCTATTCATAAATTTCGCGAATACTATTTGATGTAGTCATCGAGCAAATTGCGAATGTAAATTTGATACTGCATGTACATAAATTGACTGATATCCACGAGAAAACTTGTCTCTTTGTGTGGTTAGAATGGATAATAAAAGGAAATTACTTTCAATAGGTGAATATATGGTGACAAACGGTCGCAACGGATCAACCAGAGAGCGAGCTGTGGCAAGAGACACTTAGTTATCCCTCGCTTAGCTGACTGCAAATACTTGATAATTTTCAAGTAATTGCGAGTAGGATAAACAGAAGGACTCGCTTAAACGTTGAAGTTCTACTGGTATAAGCAGACAAAATGGAACGAGAATCGAATCCTATGCAAGCTTTGTGCCGCAGCGGCTGTGGATTTTATGGCTCGCCGGCTACGGACGGCCTTTGTTCTCTTTGTTACAAAGAAAACTTAAAAAAGAAGCAACAACCTCCTGTATCCACAGCCACTGTAACAACATCACAGACCGTCTCTGGTAACGCTGGCACGTTGCAAGGAGGCGGTTTTGGTAGTCCTGCAGCAACAGGAACTACGGCCCAACCTACCATTCCTACTATACCTCAACCAATGACAGATCTGCCTAACCCCAAAGAAGTGAGTTGTTAAGCTATAATTACCAATGTTACCAGAATTAGAGATTAAGAAATGATCTTCTGTATGTTTACTAACTGTTTGAGTGCCAGATAATGCAATTAAGCTTCTTCCATTTAGTATCCCAAAAGTGTCAGCTCATTGTGAGCAAAAACAGCTCATCAAGAGTTGAATGGACTGCATGCTTGAATTTTCGCAATGTCTGTCTTTAACATTTTCATGTTCGGTCGTCTCGTGCGAGTTATATTGTTTGATCACCTGTTTCCTATAAAATAATATATGTAAATAAATATGATGTCTCTGAAATTGATTATTGCAACTTGTACAACGTTTTATGGCACTCCAATGGTTAAGTAACACCGTAATTCGTCTGTTATTTGATTTACAAGTGTTCTGTAAGATATTCATCAAGTTAGGCAAGTTGTATTTACTATAAAGTTATTATCACGATCGCTAATAATGAACCCGTTTATGTTCTATACTAGATAAACAGGGAAGATCAAGAAAGCGAAGTAGGTGTAAGCACTGGAGCAGTAGCAGAAGGATCTGTGAGTAGTGGGGATGCGGACGACTGCTTCGATGGCAAAGAGACTGATAAAGAATCTAAGAAGAAGAAAAATCGTTGCGCGGTGTGTCGCAAAAAAGTTGGCTTAACGGGTGAGTAGACTATTGGTAAAAATGAATGGTTTTCAAACGGGATAATTAATAATGTAATTTTTATTCAGGATTCGAGTGCCGTTGTGGAGGACTGTTCTGCTCTGTGCATCGATACAGTGATAAGCACGATTGCAAATTCGATTACAGAGAAATGGGCGCCCAAGAGATTCGGCGCAACAATCCGGTTGTTGTTGGTGAAAAAGTGCAAAAAATTTGAACTATTTAGTGCGTAGTCGTTGGGAAAATGGTTATATAACTATATAAACAAACAGAATATAAAAACGGAGAAAACGAGATAAATTATCTGGCAGCTGATTGCACGTCGAGGGGCGAAACGGGTGAATGGGAAGAATTATGAGAGGGAGAAGTGGGGGAAAGTATGTATGAGCGTGAGAGAGGGTGAGAAAGGAACAGTGAGAGTGTAACGACAGAGAGAATGAGTCAACGTTAGAGATGGAGAGGGAGAATGGTAGGAAAAATTGGTTTTTGTGCACGAATATGCAGACGGAACGGGAAAACGAGATTTCCGCGAACAAGATAAAACGATAACAAAGGAAACAAAAGAAAAATTAGAGTGCGTGCCGCGCGTGTACGAATGCTTTCAAAATTGGATGTCAGTGCCATGTCAGATTGTCATCTAGCGCGAGTTTCAATCGAGAATATATATATATATATATATATTTATGTATATATATATATTTGGTTCTAACTGCTGCCAGCTTACTACTACTATTACCTATTATTATCTACAACTATTACGGTTTATTATTATTCTATATTATGTTTATTAATTTACTTAAATGCAAAATTCGCATACGAAGTTTGTTTTAAACTAAACTCAAGGACTCTTGGCGACAGTCAATCACTGTCCAGAAGTTCCTGTTTTGAGTCGGAAAAAAAAATTTTTATATATATATATTTCTATTTTGTTCTTATATCAAAAGTAAAAAAAAGAGGGAATGTTGCTTAGGTAGTGGCTGACGTTGATGGGTGATCACAATCCTAGGTTAACGATTAGTCTAATAATGATTAAGTATATTAGTCTATTGATTCATAAATAATGCAATGAAGTATAAGTAGTACTGTGTGTTTATGTCCAATTTCACGTGAATATAACCAGCATTATTCCTCATTAAATATGTTTCAAACTATATTGCAAATCATTATTTACGCCGTTGTTCACTCATTCTCTGATTCCCTACAGTTTCAGTAGAGAATTAGTTATCGAAACTTTGACCAGTCGGTTTTCTCAAGTTTCTTCTTTTTCCCCTCTTGTGGATATGTAGAAGTGCACGAGACATATATTGGTGCTAGAATACTGTACCATGTGCAAGTAAAAAGATGAAACGTCTAAAAGTCCAGGTCAAGAACGAGGCCCCTCGACGAAGGGACGACTCTCGCCCTCCATCGATTATTCTGGAAAATTTCAATGTTCTCCGTCTGTTTCTAACCATTTTCTTCTGTGTTGCAATTCTTTGAGGTACGTTTCGGTTTTCTCCAGCGTGTCTGAACTCTTTAGCTAGAGCTCAATAGAGAGAAAGAGCGAGAGAGAGAGAGAGAGAGAGAGTGTGAGAGTGAGGAAAGTTGCCACATTAGGTGTTTGAGTTTAACGAATCGCTTATAACTAAAAATCTCATGCGAGGCGTGTAACGAAACTGCTTTGTGGTTCGTTTTTTTCTTTTTTTTTTTTGTGAAGAAGAACTGCTTTCTCGCGTACTCTGTGTCTTCTTTAAAACGTGTGTGAATCGATAATCGTCACTGGGGTCCTTTGCGATTATTGAACAGATGGAAAGCGAGAGAAAGAGATGAAATAAACAAACAAACACCTGTGTATCGTATCATCTCGCAATATGCTGTCTTCGAAACACGATTTTTTTTTTTTAAAGAGTATAGCGATTTTTTGGAACCGCGCGACAGCCGATAGCGATAATACTGAACGAAGTCATACAAAGAAAAAAAAAGTACTGTATTGATTACGTTATAGAATAAAGTAAATCGTTCTTATTTCAGTACCACGTTATCGATAGTCCTTTTTAGTGAAATTATTGTATATGCAAAAGGGATAACCAAGCATGTTCACGTGTATCGCAGCAAAGCAACTGGGTTGACTTCCCAAAGAGATCACTTGAACATATGTGGAACATATATGTGTGTACAGAGTGGGACTTATCGGTCGTCACAATTTTTCAACTTTTTGTAATCGTCGTACGAAGGAAATGTTATAAATAAAAATCGTATTGTTTCAATATAATTACGTAGTGACCATTGTTGACGCATTACATCAGTTGTTTTACTTTGATAAGTGTCAAGTTATGTTTTTGTTTTTGAATTATACCATATTATTGTTTCTTTGACGATTGTATACTGTGATTTAACACGTTGCCAACTGTGTCACATTGTGCGCTTATAAAGATACACAATAATGTAAGGCAGGCAATACGAAATCAAAGATAATATTGACAGGCAGTAAATAAGAATTAATTTTCAAAAGTATATTTGCGGTCACTTATATCCCTACGAACTCTCTTTAAGCTTCGGACAAGTGCAGTTCGCAATATTGTCTACTTGTATTTAGGAAAAAAACAGTTATTTTTCTTAATAAAATAATGTTTATCTCACAAGTATCGTTCAGAAGTTGAAATGATCCCGTGTTATTGTGTAAAGTTGACGAAAAGCGTAAAGTGGCAAGGTGTTAAGTTAGTAGTCCGAAAGCTGCGGATAACGTTTTGTACTTTCCCTATAAACTAGATCGTTTCCATCTCTAACGCCACGCCATGCTTCGATATCAATTATCACGTTGCGTGTATTGAAATCATACGATTCTTATTTGGAAACATGTTTCTTTACCCAGAGAGAACTAAAAAGTAATTGAAAAATCCTGATGGCAGCGGACAAGTCTCTCGAGCACCCCCTTGCATGCCAGTTGTTAATCGTTTTGTCGCCACGAGATTTTTGTTCCGACTCCCACATTTTAATCGGATAAAAAAGAAAAAAAGTGTGTCAGCTAGATCGAAGTAATGTCTGTGTAGAAGGAGGTACGCACACACCGAGATTATCAATAATATCGACGGAACGGTTGCCTTCAGGCCTTCATCCTATTTTAGACATAGCATATTTTTCTAAGATGTAACACGATTCGTCGAGGTACAACCTTGCCTAGCGTGAGCGAGTGACAGAGAAAAGCACGTCATAGAGAGCGGGTAGAAGTGCAATGAAAGAAAAAGAAAAACCAATGAAAGAATGACCGACGGAGTGAATGGTAGGGGACAATTTAGCTCGAAAAATCGGTAGGAGCTAACAGGAGACAAGATTTAATGAGTGACGTTCGCGCTCAGCTGACTATATAAGGACGTAACGATGCTTGTAATTATTACGATTGATATTAGTAAGTTTAAGCGATTAAAAAATAACGTCGACTTTAATATATTACCATCATTACGATTACCATCCTCTGAAATGCTTTAAACCTTAGGTTCGCCTAGACGAACGGACCGGTGTATTTCTACAGCCCTCCGCTTCATACGCCCTATTATATCCTTTTCTTTTTATAAGACATCTCTTTAATGAGCCGCAATTAATCTGTATCGATCGTATACAGAGATCACCCCCCCCCCCCCCCTCCAATGGTTCTTAACGTTTATAACTACGGTGGACTATGTTTATGTATATTTTTAAAAACAAAATATATATAAATTCATGGCCCTAGAAGAAACAACTAATACGAAGTTATTCGTCGTGGCTTTCCCGCATTACAACGAGGTCGATATAAATCATTTCTGAAATGTTACGATCTTTTTCAATTGATTTAGATTAGAGCTGGTGATTCACTGTTACGAAGTTGGTACTCGGTAGTGCTCGGAAGGTAACTAGTACACGAGTAGTTATTTCGCATACGAACTTTCTTTATGAAATAAAATTATTTTAACAATAGAACTGTTACTCAATCTAAAATTATTATTTCAAACCTTCGAAATTCTGTACGAAGAAAGTTTGATTAAAAAATTTAAATAATATATTCGTGGTGTTCGTAAAAAGAATGTCCCTAAATTTTAGGGGAAAATGTATGAGCTGAGATTTTTTTGCGATTTTAACAATAGAACTGCTACTCAATCTAGAATTATTATTTCAACCTTCAAAATTCTATACAAACAAAGTTTGATTTATTATATATTCGTGGTGCTCGTAAAAACAATTAATGCTTTTGTTCCTAGATTTAAGGGGAAAATGTATGAGCTTGAATTTTTTGCGATACGCTTTTATTTTCAAGTAAATTTCGAATATAATATCTTTATTTATGAGAAACTGTAATAAATAAAATATTTCCAGGGGTATTAAATAAAATTTAGTTTTTTTGCGTTACGGCCTCTAATCTAACTCAAGGGAATTCGTTCTGCACTAGTTGGTAACACTGATCCCCTCCCTTTATCCACAGAAAGCGAGGTAGCCATTGAGCCGTAACGTGTGAGGTTAAGTTTGTGTTTGTAATTTTGATATTTCGACAATTCTCGTTACACGGACTCCGTATTGCCAGTTGATTAAGCAAAATTTCAATCGTATTATTTAAATTATCCAATCAAGACGGCCGCAATGTCGATCGGAGTACCAATAAAGGTACTCCATGAAGCAGAAGGTCACACGGTAACCTGTGAAACGAATACTGGTGAAGTGTATCGGGGCAAATTGATAGAGGCCGAAGACAATATGAATTGTCAGATGCAGAATATAACCATAACCTATAGGGACGGACGTGAGGCACAGCTAGAAAATGTTTATATCAGAGGATCGAAGATTAGGTTTCTCATATTGCCAGATATGTTGAAGAATGCACCGATGTTCAAAAGACCGGGCGGGAAAGGCTCGGGGACCGCCGGTAGAGGGAAATCTGCTATCTTACGTGCTCAAGGTATGTTTATAGAATGTTTTAGCATTGGTTACATATTAATGACATTAATTCAATTCTGTTTTAGCTCGTGGAAGAGGTAGAGGTCAAAATCAAAGAGGCAGAGGTACAGGCTCTGCTCCTTGGCTTAATCAACAGAATCAGCCAGGAGGATCTCAAGCAGGAAGAGGACGAGGTTAAATTATAATATTTTAAGGGACACAAAGATAAGAGAAAAATAATTGACAAAAGCTTGTCTATTCTTTCTATACCATTTATAAGATGTTTCTCCAAATTTCTATATCAGGAATGGAATTATCAATAAATCGATAGAATGCTTTTTCTATATTATCTTTGTATACTTGTTTTATTTTTCATGATACAGTAGGACTCCATCTGAATTAACAGCATCATGGTACATGGTTATCTAAACACATTGATGTGCTTGAAAGAATTTGTTAACTCTTATTATATAAACTACCCAGTTACCCAAACTTGGTTTTCTTCCCACTGGTTTAGATAAATGAAATTATACTGTACATTGTACTTACATCTAGAGAAATTATAACCAAAACATTTGATAACTGTTGCTTAGCAACTTTTAGCAACGAAACTATAAACTACACAGAGGGATGTGTGATACGATCCTCTAGAGTCACTAGCATTCCTTGGCCCTCTGGTGGCGAGTACAAAGCGTCCCCACAGTCGGCAAATTTCGAATAGCTAACCCCATGATTAATCTACTGGAACGTGTAAACTCTGTGGTCAACTGCGTCTTGTCAAGCAAGTCAATTAATGTTTATTCAATACTCACAAAGGATGGACAACAGCAATTGACTACTAATTTGTTGACAGAAGTTTCGGCAATTCACGCTAGTATCTTAGTCTGATTTTTGTCTATCGATTGGTTTACTTATTTGTAAAAACGGAAGTACTTCAAGACAGTGCAAAAAGAGTGATTTTTATTTATTATTAACAAATAAGATAATAAGATATGGAGAGAAGTACTGGACGGAGGTACGAGGAAGAGGCAACTGAGCAGCCCGTAGATTACATTAAAAAATATGTAGAGAGAAAGACGGTAGCTCAAAACCATCCTATTGAAGGCTCACCTAGAGCTGATAGATCTTGTAAGAAGGAATTTGGAGAACGTGACTCCAAAGTAGATCTATTTGGAGACTATGCAGAGACTGATCTCGATCAGCCTACAGATTACAGTTTGAGATATGCTGAAGATGATACCGATGATGATGAAAAACAGAGTCCTGAGTACTTCTCAGGAAGTGTTCAGGAGGATACAGTAAAAACATATTGCACAGAAGGAACTCCTTATGAGACTCCTTTTAATTTTTCTACTGCAACTTCAATGTCTGATTTGCGGCTTGAAGATGCAAAGGAACCAATAGATTCACAGAAGAAGCTTAATAAAAAAGCTCTTGATCTTGATCGTAAGGAGGATTTGACATTTGAGCGTACTCTGCCTCTTAATTGTAATGAAGGTCGATCTCTTCTTGTTGAGAAAGAATTAGAAACTATGAAGACTTCCCAAGCATGCAAACCAGGTCGTCTCTCTCCTGAAAAATTGCTAGATTATTACCAACCTGGAACATCAAATGGCTTCTCCCGTGCCAATTCTCTCAGTTCTCTTGGTAGTGCAATAACACAAAGAAATAATGGTTCTGAAATTCCTAAAGTATCTCCTACAGATTCTACAGATAAGATTGACAGTAGGTCAGAAAGAGTAGATCACAATGTGACCAGTCCTAATGTTAACGGTTTACGCATATCTACAGAAACTGATAACTCAACAGAAGGAAAAAATAATCCTAGAGTTGTAGACAAAGAAGGTAAATATGACATTGTTTACACCAGTCAATAATTTATAGATTCTTGTAAAATATGTTGCTGTTTATTTCAGGGAAAATGGTGACATTCAGTAGACAGGATTACTACGCGGAGCAAACTCCGTTAATGTTTTCACGTTGTAGCTCTCTCGGTTCGCTAAGCGGTTTCGAACAGCATTCTATACACGATGATCGCAGCTCTGTCATCAGCGATTTTAGGCAATACTATTTATCATCTATGCAATTGAAGTTATCTAAACTTATCGAGATCAAGAACTATTGAAAATCTGAATTAACTTCCAACAGTCGTAGAACCAGCGGCGTTGTGTCTCCGAGTGAATTACCAGACTCACCTACACAAACTACTCCTCCTAGTCCTCGCAATCACAAGAGTCAATGCACGGATTTCATAAGCAAAATACCAGAAGAAGCAGTAAGACCGTCCGTTCGACATTTATGTATGCAATGTTATTGATTGTCAGCGAAAAAAATAGTAATAGTAAAAAAATAACGAGAACCATACGAATTTCGACAACACACTAAAATGAAATTAGTTTTAGCGATGGTATAATTTTTTCAATGGAGATCATTTTCAGCGTATTCAAAGTGTCACGCACCGCGGACAAGCGTTTTCGAAGATGACATTGCCACATTCAAAGAAGAGTCAACACCGATTGAATTCTCTACAGCTACTAGCCTGAGTTCTCTAACAATTGACGATGAGTTAAAGATAACTAACGGTTCTAAAATGCAGTCTGAGGTAAAAGACTCGTCGAATGATCTTGATAAAAACATTAAAGTTGAATCGTCAGAAGAAAAAGTAAATAATGCAGAGACTGAGAAAGATCAAGAACAAGTAAGCGATGGCGACGAGGATGATGAGGACATGTTAGCTGCTTGTATCAGCATGGGCATACAAAATAATAGGTATCATTTGTTTTTAGAATCTCTTTTGTAATGGCTGGCTCATGTGATAATTGCAGTTTCTATACTCTTAAATTTATTTCAGGTACAGACAATCTTTTAAAACATCTAATGTTCAGAAATCTATCCAGCCTGAATCCTCGAACATGCTGCGCTGCCAAAGGCCCGTGGTTTTGAATCAATTGGAACTTCGCGTTCCTGTTGCCAACATAGATACTTCAGTGACTGCTTCCAAAACGAATAAAAGCGCTATAGAAGTAGTTAGTGCTCCCGATACGATGCATGTATATTGCACAGAGGACACGCCAGCTGATATCTCTCCAGTGGGATCGCAATCCAATCTTTCCGCATTGTCTATGCCAAGCGTTCAAGAGGGCGTCGAGAGGATTGAAAAGGACAAGTCTTCCAGTGAAGTTGAATCCCATAGAAATGATCTCTCAGATGAGAGCTCTAATCTTTCTGGGGAGGACGAGAAAATTCTTGACGCATGTATTCAGTCAGGAATACCAAAGGTAATTATCTTACAGATAGCAATCTACTAGAAAGTAGTTAACACGTTGACTAATTGATTCTAGGTTCGTCAAATAACACCGCCACCGACAAGTTGCATTTCCTTTGCGCAAAAAGCAGATGTGTCTACGCAAATATTCAACAAATGCGGCACACCGTCATCGTCTCCCGTCGAAAGTAGGAATAAAAACCCTATCCACGGTAAAGCTCTCTGTCGCGCAACCTTGGAACACGACAATGGCCTTTCCGATGAAAGTCCTAATCATTCAGACGATGAGGCCGTTTTGAATGAGTGCATAAGATCAGCGATGCCTAAGGTTTGTTTACTGTCGATTAGACCTACTTAGGCTGTTAAAACATAAGCGAGACATTATCTCATTTCCGAGTGGATATTTTAGGTTAGGTTGAATATCTCGACTTTGATGGGACAAACGTTGCCTCAAACGGTTGACAAATTAAAAACTGCAACAATCAGAAAACCGTCCTCTTCCGTATCGTACAGTCAGTCTGAGTACGCTGAGCAGAACAAGCAGAAGTCGAAAAAACCCGTTGCTTTCGACGACAACTTGAGTCTATCGGAGGAGGAGGAAGATATTATGTTGGCTCAGTGTATTAAATCCGGCATGCCGAAGGTGAGAATGTCTGTGGCATTTTGAGAGCGACGTTATTATTTAATATCACTTACGTTACATCATTTTCAGGCATTGAATGGTTCGTCAAATTCATCTTTGGTGAATACGAAGAAGCAATCGGAACAGTATTCAAAGACCAAGGCCGCTACTAGTACTTCCTCTTCTTATTTTAACAAATCTGGCTCGAGTAGGAATGCCACTGTGCAGATACAATCGACGCATAGGTCTGTTCAAAACGGTTCATCGGTATTTATGCACGGAGGAACTTCCTGCATCCTTCACTCCGCAAAGGCATTAGACAACCGACGATTACTAGTAAAGAATGGCGGGATAAATGGATGCGAGAGGGTAAATCCATCGGCGTTGTGCAACAGGAAGTATTCGCAGACAGAGCAAGATCACGGCAGCGTCAACGAGAACAGTTCGACCCCCCTGCGTTCTCGGGTCCCCAATTGTAGATCCCCTATTTCAAACGGGACGGATAACGATGACGACGAACCCTGTCGCAACTCCGTGAAATCTAACGTGGCGCCCTCTCGTCACAGTTCGGTGAGTTCGCTCAGTGAAGAGGGATCCCTTGGGTCCATCGAGGAGTGGGCACTTTTGGAGCTGTGCATCAGCTCAGGCATGCCTAGGAATAAGTATCGTCTCAAGACGATAAAAGGCTCCGAAGGAAGCAACCACGAGGAACGCGACACGATAGCTGAAGATAATTACTCTATATGTAGCTACAATTCCTATGTTTGTAAGACGTAAACAAATTGTTAACACGTTTTGCTTTATCGACGGTTCTATGTATCATCTGTTGAAAGACTGAAGACTTTTTTACGATTATCGTTGAGATTGGATGGCGTGTATGGAGGTAGATAGGTGCCAGGGGAAAACCCTAAATTCGAAGGTAAACTTAGGCAACAGTTTATATCCCATTTTTTTAGGGCGGAGATTGTTCAATTTGTGGGACTTGCTCTGCGTGACTATAACGAAAACTATGTTAATCATCCAATAATCGTTGATTTTAAACTTGTGGTTAGCTATAGTATTCTTACTTCCTATTTTTTATATCAAATTAAACGTTACTCATTTCTGCTGCAGCATGTGATATTTATTCAATCGAAGAAGAAGGTATACAGATGAAAAGAGTATTTACTACGTGACTTGGGTGCTTTCTCTAATCGCTAGAATGTTTTTTAATCGCTAAGTATGAAGTTGCGGTGTACGTTAACACTTTATCTACCAGAGAAATTATTAATTATGTAACGTTATGTAGATTAATGTAACTAAGTTCTAGACTATCTAGACTGTTTCTAAATAGACCGGTAGTTAAAGTGTTAAGATCAGTAGGAACGTGTTAAGACGAATGTATTTCATATTTAGTGATTAAAAGTCTTAATCATAACACTATTACGCTATCGATAATAAAGTTTTCGACCCATTGATTTATTATAGAATGTTTCTTTGTCTTCCAGGATCTGTTGTGTACTGGGAAGTTGGTATTTTGTAATGTGCCTTTCCTTCTCCCTTTCCCTGTCGGACGTTCATATGTGTGCTTGCGTGCCTGTGTCATAACATTTAAGGCTCGGAAGAGATACCGCAAACTTGCAGAGCTGTGACATAATGGATCACGTACTACAATTTATTGCGTAGTATAAATTCACGATTGTTGTCCTCGAGTATTCATTTCCTGACAGTGAGAATGGTGTGTACCGTTTGAAATAGAAATGGCAGCCATTTAGCGTGATGTTTCTTGCAATTATTTACAGTTATTAAACAACTCAAAACACATTTATTGTTATGCAAACAATAAAGAAAAATTGATTGTATGTTTCAATGTTATGTTAATTTATACAATTACCAATTTCATTTTAACAGGTATCGCCTTAGTAGAGACTAAACTACTACGTCTTTTAGAGGAACATGTTCTATACTTGAACAGGAGCAGATTACAAAAGTAGCCGCTAATCACGGACACTTTCTAGCTGGCCTGCTAGATGATTACTATACCACCTTACTATAACACCTTAAATTATTGGACTGCTAATGAAGCTGACCTCATTTTAGGACCCTGTGGTTAGTTGCTACAATTGTTACAATTGCTACAAACTCCTCTTCTTATCAGTACAGATTCACGCAGTGCATTTAAATTTACCTAGGTACCCTTTTCACGAAGGCTCAGAGGGCAACAAAAGTTCGAAAAAAAAAATGACTTTTCAATAGAGTCGATGTGTTCAGCGAATGCACAGTTACAAGAACAAATCATGGGGGGAAGTACCGTCATAGAGTCCCAGAGTTCATTGATGATTACAGACCAAGGTCGCTAGAGCATAAAATGCGCCGCCTTTTGACCGCTAACTCTGGTGCCGTTCGATGACTCGTAATGACCACCTGACCACCGCGGTAGCCTATTTCCTGCACATATAAATCTTCATATAGCCACGGTGAATCGTCTTCAGTGCATTGAGACCAAGTTGGAGAAGACGTCTCCGGAGGTGCGTCGTGCGTTTCGAGGTAACGTTGCCTCCGTGAAAAGGAATTCAAGTTCAGTTGGGAAGTTGTTGAAGTAACTGAAGTTGGGAAAATTAATGTTCACTGTAAAACCGGAGGCTAATTTTCAATTATCGAATGCAGATGCACCCTCGTGCACTCTACTTGTTTGCACTTGTGCTTTCGCTCGCCGGGTGCGAAGAAAAAGCAAGATGGTACTCTGGGCTCCAAACAGTGCTTAAGAACTGCCCCGTGGAGTCCTGGAACAACCCCGGCCAGGATGACTTCTTGGAGAAGTTCCGACGTTGCGTGCAGGACCGTGCCCTGGCAGCTCTGGACTCCCTCCTGGAGGATGACGTCATACCGGTCTTCGATGGGCTGGACCTGGTGCGATTTCAAGAAAAGAGGATCAATTCTACGGGGAACCATATGGACAGGTAAGATTACTTATTTTAAATTTGTCAGCTTGTTTTCGAAATGTAACTCTAAATATTATTTTCGCAGCGAGCCTGAAGACGAGACAAACTGGACTTCGATAATCGTGAAACGACTGTTGCGCGTTCTGCGCACTCATGTGTTCAAAATTGACATTGATCATATCGCGAGCAATATCACGTCACCAGCCAGCAGTTCTAAAATGGAAGTAGAGAATAATATATTCGAAGGTAGGACACTTTAATATTGGGCTGTCTGGAAAGTCCATGGTGATTTTTAGTAGGCGGTACAGGTCTGAATATGTCAGAATAGCTGAAAACAAATAACATGTGTACACTCCTTAAAAGGTACAAAGGTTGTGGAACAAAATGGTACATATATAATTCAATAAATATGCATCAACATTCAAATATGTCTTTGAATTTTTCTTAAAAGTAGGCATGAACTTTCCGGACAACCCAATAGATTACTATTATTTTTATTAACTCTTCCATGTGAGTTCTCAACAGCTTCTCATTTGAGGCGTTAGGTTTAGGCTTGGTTTAGTCTGGTCAAGCTTGATTAAGTTCGATCGGGTCCGGGTTAGGTCTGATCAGGTCTAGTTAGTTTCGTACGTCGCTGTTAATTCGTTTCCGTTGTTATCAGGTCGTAGACGCCGTCTGAGACGCAGACATCAGCACATGATGCCTTTGATGTTAATGGGCTTCCTGCTGATGGGCTCCATCTTCATCCCCATGGGATTTCAATTCTTAGCCGTCCTCGGTGGCAAAGCGTTGCTCCTAGCTAAGATGGCTCTGATACTCTCTAGCATCCAAGGATTGAAGAAAATAGCGACCAACGGAGTCAATTATGGATTGTACCATGTTCCTCCTGTGCACGATCACGGCTGGCATGAAAGGAGCCATATAGAGCCACCCCCGCATCACATGGATCTACCTTTCCAACACCATTCACCTTTGCTTCACCCTTAACCCGTATTTTCTGATTTTATTGAATTGTTCAGAAAGTTCGTGCCAATTTTTAAGAAAACTTTAAAGGCACATTTGAATTTTGATGTATATTTATTGAATTATATAAGTACCATTTTGTTCCACAATTTTTCCACCTTTTAAGGGATGTCCATATGTTATTTGTTTTCAATCATTCCGATATATTCAGACCTGTACCGCCTACTAAAAATCGGCATGGACTTTCCAGACAACTCAATAGTACATGTGTTTCTGAGCACGTAAGAGTGCAACGGGTTCATTCTCTCCTCGTCGACGATCATTACAAAAATGTAAGATCGTCTAGATCCCTAGATCCCTTCAGCGAATAAGTCTTCCAGTAGCGAATTATGGCAAGTTTTTTTATCGAACAGATTGTACCTTACGTATAGATATATTGTAATGATTAGACTGCGGATTTTTATGCATTTATAGGAAGTTTGAATGCACAACAAAATTACAAAATGCAGACAATGTGCAAGAATATAAAAATAATGAAAGTAAAGTTCACATTATAATATTTGCAGGGTAAAATGAATTCCTATTTAGGTTCAAATATTGTAGGTACGTTTGGTAACATTTTAATTTGCATAAAGATCCGCAGTCTAGTAATAATCATCAGATTGAGACTTAGAAAATGTGTACAAATACATTTTAAACAGAGATCAGGTTGAGGATTGCGCGGTAGATACTTTAACGAAACAAAGTGGCAGGTAAATATCTTTATTTAAACTATATGTATATACAAATGATTGAACGCAAAGGCCCAGAATTAACTTCTACGTCTAATAAACACACTTCATCCACCTCTTCGGCGGGATCCTCATCCTAGGATTAGGTTTTATTAAGACCTCTGACCGTGGTGTTTATCCGAAGGGGTAATTGCTATAAGGCGTACCAACGATTGCGAGCGGTATGTTTTCGGAAGAAACACTTCCAATCAATTACGGTTACCGCTCTTATTTCGATCGATATTCCCTATCCTTGATCCTCGAAAAATTAATAAACAAAAAAATCCCGAAAAAGTAGAAACTCGAATCAAGTTCAAACACTTTCTTAATTCCTCGAAAGATCAACGATGGTGTTCGATGAAAATTGAATCGCCAAGTTTCGAAGTGGGTTTTATAAACGCGAAAGGCCGATAAACATTGTAATGGAACACGAATAAGAACGGCGACGTAAACGCATTCAGAAGAGTATCGATTATACAAAGTGTCCTCTTCGTTATACAAGAATAGAGAACTGAATTATTCACCGGGATGCTTCTGAATTTTATTAAATCACGTCCGTGAGATTTACGGCATCGGTTCTTGGGAAAACCGCTAGCCGCGGTAATCGTTTTGTCATCGATTGTTTGATCAAGTAAAACGTTTCTTAAATCTAATATTTATCGCCGGCAATCGTAAGGGCGCCGTTAGTCTGCGAAACGTTTAAAGGGTAGTCGGAAAAAAGTGTGCAACTCTGACAATTTTTAGGACGTATAATAAATGTATAATAAAATAAATTACGTGTATACGTATGAAGACATTTTTGATTAGGTTGTCCGAAAAGTTTCTTTCGTTTTATTAATAAGTAATGCATACACAATATTTTATGTCTAATGTTACATTATTGAATTGTGTACGATTCATTTTGCTCCATTACTGTTACACCATCAACATCTAAGAAATTAGATCGTCTATTTATATAAACACTACCGCACAAAATAATTGAGTGCAAATTACGAAAGAAACTTTTGGGACATCACTTTTCCCAGAAGGGGTTTCCACAGCTGGAAAGAAATCTTCCACGATTGTTTCCGGTCAGTATTATGTATTATTTATTCTGTATTCGTCCTTTTTTGATCGATTTAACTAATCGAACTTTTTTGCAGAGTCAGACATGGATCGCTTCGAAGACTTGCGGCGCGGTTGAACGTCCTGCACGCATCTCACCTGTCCGTCGGCTGTACACATTTCCCCGACAACTCTCTTTCTGCTAAAACCGTCGAGCGCGTACACTTGTATACACCTCCTTCACCGATTGTGCGGGGGTTGTAGATCGTAGCGACCATCGGATTGTAACTCGTAAGCTTCTTACTAAAATTTAACGAAACGACGATGAAACATTTCTACGTAACCGAAAGTTACAAATAACTTTCTAAAGTTATAGAATTACTATAAAGTTAAAGCTCCACGCCTAAGTAAGAGACTCGCGGAAGAAGTTGAAAGAAAGACGTTGGAAGTTTTATCAGCGTTATCGTCGCGAGTTATGTCGGAAACGTCGGGGGATGCGCGGCGTCGACGAATCGCGTGCTGGACCAGCGGCTATAAGAGGGACGCCGCGCGTCGCGACGCCGCACAATCCTCAGTTCGTCCTGACGCGGGGAGAATCAGTGGACACGAAGAGAACCGAACGTGCGAGAGGTTTACTCGCGTTCCACGGAACGTCTCTTAGACGACAACTGTGCTAGTAGGTGTTCCTCTATCGATAAAAACGATGAAGAAGATGGTCGTCGATGGATCAACCCGCCAACTATCATGGCCATTGCTATTGGTTGGCCTTCTGCAAGCTGCCTCAGCTTTAATTAAAGGGAATTCCGATTATCAGCACTATCAGCAACAGGTATGGTCCACCTTGGTTTTGTTTATTTGCTAGATGAAATTTGTTTATTCCTTCAGGATGATAGTAAGAGAACAAGGAGAGAAATGAAGTATACTAAGCATGCAAAATCATTTTGAAAGATTTAAGAAAATCACAGGAAAGAAGATTAAAAATGAAAATACTCCTAAATAAGGGGTTTCTAGAAGAATGTCTAAGAGCAATTTTCTGTTGAAAATTAATTATAGAATTGACTTCTTGAGCTTGTTCTTAACTATAGACACCCTATATTCTTTCATTTTGAAAGATTTAAGAAAATCACAGGAAAGAAAATTAAAAATGAAAATACTCCTAAATAAGGGGTTTCTAGAAGAATGTCTAAGAGCAATTTTCTGTTGAAAATTAATTATAGAACTGACTTCTTGAGCTTGTCCTTAACTGTACACACCCTGTATTCTTTCATTTTGAAAGATTTACGAAAATCACAGAAAAGAAAATTCAAAATCAAAATACTCCTAAATAAGGGGTTTCTAGATGAATGTCTAAGAGCAATTTTCTGTTGAAAATTAATTATAGAACTGACTTCTTGAGCTTGTCCTTAACTATAGACACCCTGTATTCTTTCATTTTGGAAAAGTATTTGAAAAACACAAGGGTTGTGTTAATGAAATGAAAATTTCATTTTGCACGTTTCATTTATTCAGATACATATTCATTTATATTTTTAACATTCTATATTTGAATCTATTAATATGTTACAGTTGACGTAATAATTGACCACTCGCAATCAATTTATATTTTCAAAATAGTAGTTTGCAATACCTTGGAAGAAAATATGAGAAAAATATCAGGATCAGAAATACTAAAACAGTATTTCTCCAAACAACATGTAGCGCACCTGTTATTTTATAGGCAGCCATCCCTTCAAAGATACAGATAACGAAGTTCCCATCGACCCTTACCTGAAGGATATTTACATTTCCCTTCCTCTCTCATGGTAATTAGGCGCAAAAACACTTTAAAGGGTAAAATAAAAGTGTCTTTGATCGCAGCTCCTCTCATTCACGACACCAGCCAAGCGTTGGAATTTTTAAAATCAATATCTCTCTTCAACCCCGCATTTATACCAAACGAATAACTATTATTATTGTTACATTATTGTTTAAAATATTCGTAGTTTATCGCTCAATGTAACGATCACTTCCACGAAGATAATATCTCGTTGTTCTTATTTTCCCTAGAAATTTCAATTTTAACTATCCCTTACGAAAAAATTTCAACTTGAACAGTATATTAGCTTCTTTACACTTTTTACACTTCGAGGCGGACATTAGAGCAGTGCGTAGCATAGGCGACTACCACGCTGAGATCCCGGGTTCGAATCCCCCGGGGCGTCCGTTCCGGTTTTTCATGGTTCGATTAGGGCCGATTAACAAATATAAGGTATAGAAAAGCCTGTGG
>NW_026534838.1:3848234-3905759 GCF_026225885.1 Hylaeus anthracinus
GTAACTCCGATGGTACACATAGTAGTGCAATATGGGAGAAAGAGAGCACCTTGGACTTAAATTAAAAAAGAGAAGAGAAATTAAAGAAGAGAAGAGAGTTTACACTTTGAAATATGTTTCGCAGGGAGAATGCGGTCGATGTTCTTCCGAGACTCCGTTATAGAAGTTCGTTCAATCAGAAGTGTCGTTTCTCCTAAATGCTGGGAACGCATTCATCTTCGTTAATCAGATTACTCGCGACCCTGGCAGAGGTAATAAACTGGAACTTCCACAGAAACGTCGTCGGAGATCAACGTTTGAACCGCTCCCGTGGGCGCATTGAATACATTTCCACGGTCGGAAACTCGGAGGTTCTTGCTTTGTTGGGAAAACCAGGGTGGAATTGTTGTTCTTCCCAGTAACTCTCTGATTGCGGTCTCTTGTAAATTCCTTCCCTTGATCCTCCCGGTTTTTCTTCTTCTCGGCCGTTTGACATACAAGCAGCGCAATTTCATTTCGTTATATCAGGCTACCGTGTATACAACAACGAATCCTACACGCCCTCTTCACTGAAAAACTACGAAAATTAATTCTGAAAGTTAAGCGTCGCAGAAAATGAATTTAAATGAAATACTTGAACTTTGACGAAGTTACAAAACTAAATACCACAATAAATGTTTCATTACGCAGTTTCCAATAGTCTGCAAACAAAGTTTAATCACAGTAGACATTTTTCAGAGTATCAGTCTGGCAGTCAAACTGTTAAATTGCCCTACCTTTCTTAAATTGCAGGAGGACTCTTCATTCCGTGATTGTTTATTTCGTTACGTCGAAATTTCTGTTGTTATTACTTTAACGTTTTGTGTAATTTCAGTTATCGGTTTCGACTGTCCTAAAAATCCTCTCCGCGACAGGAAAGAGGGTTTGCTTTCCTCCCCAATTTTTCTGGATAATTTGAAATCCATTACGCCGGATTTACCGTTCGGAGAAGCCTTTGGTCGTCGAGGAACAGTCGCAGCAAGGTGAATCCGTGTCATGGCAAATATTTACAACGGCTGTTCCACTGTTTGTACCTCGATTACATGGTCTTTGTCGGTTGTAAATTACCACCAGCGTGTCTGGTTAACGCGTAATAATTGTAATCTTCGCGTTTCGAATGTTCGAAGCGAATTTAGTCGACGCACCGTTCCTAGGTACACAACGTTGAAAGCTCCGCAGATACGGTATCAGAAATATTGTCCCCGGAGGAAATAAAGAGGAAATGGAAGTAAGAAGGAAAAGGAAACCGCTCGGATCGCTGAAAAATACCTGTCATCCTTGGGGGAGGATCTCGACCTGATCGACTACTTTAAACTAGAGAAATTCTCGAATTTTGCGAGACGAAAACTGCTCGGCGAAATTGCGAAACATAGTTTTAAGCTTTAGATCGTTACTAGCTCAAATTTCGTATTTCTTCGGTTCTTCGTAACGCTCAGTTTCGCACTTTTTTTCTTTTATTTAACACGTTAATCGCCATGTTGCCACTGAAGAACTAACGAAATTAATTCCGAATGTCAAGCATCAAAGGAAACGAATTTAAACGAAATTCATGAATTTTGATGAAATTACAAAAATAAATACGACGATAAATGTTTGATTATCCAGCCTCCGATAGTTTAAATAATATTTCGTTTTAGTAGAAACTTTAAAGAATATTTGTTTGGCAGTCAACGTGTTAATGCAATTGGAATCTCTTTGTAGATTCATACAATACATACGTAATTACATAATACATACAGTGACTGGCAGAAATATTCGGACACCAGTGTATGGTTAGCTTTATGGCTCAATATCGTAGTTATTAAAGAAGCGATCGTTCCTCGTTACTTTTTCCAATAATAAATCATTTATTAACATTATTAAAGATATATACATTAATCCAAAAATTCACATAAATTACATGATAACAATAAACAAACGAAAGAATACCGCATTTTCGGATCACAAAAATATTCGGACACTACGAGGAATAACATTTATTAATTAAAATTAAACATTATATGTTCCACGTTAATATTTTGTTGCAAATCTCTTTTCTTTTATAATATGTCTCAATCGATTCGGCATATTAGAAATTATTTTTTTTAAATATTCTGTCGAGAATGGATGCCCATTCTTCTTGAAGCCTAATTTTAAGTTCTTCTTTGGAACGAATGGGTGCCTTGCGAATCCGTTGGTTCAACTTATCTCATAAGTTTCCTATAGAGTTAAGGCCTGGTGATTGTGGAGGTGGACGAAGCACTTTGGGGCAATTATACAATAAAAATTCTTAGACAATGCGCGACTTATGTTCAGAATCATTATCCTGGTAAAATTAAAAATCTTCAGCAATCCCCATTTTGTCTGCACTTTGTTTTAAATTGCTTCTTAAAAGATTCAAATAAGCATTCTTAACCATGACGCCATCGATAAAAACTAAATTGCCAACGCCGGAAGTCGAAATGCATCCCCACACCGTTACAATGCCTCCTCCGTGTTTTATCGTACCCGAAAACGTGATATTCTTTCGTTTGTTTATTGCTATTATGTAATTCATGTAAATTTTTGGATTAACGTACACATCTTTAATGACATTAATAAACGACTTATTATTGGAAAGAGTAACGAAGACAATTGCTTTTTTAATAACTACGATATTAACTCATAAAGCTAACCATACACTAGTGTCCGAATATTTCTGGGAGTCACTGTATAGAAGTCTAAACGAAAAGTAAGGCACGATTCGAACTCACGATCCTCGGATCCACAGTCGACCTTTACCTACGCTTTACCTACGCTTTACCTACGCTTTACCTACGCGACCGATCCAGTTTCACATTTCCTCGATAATTCGGTTATCGAGTTTCACGCTCCTCCAATTTATCGTACACTCAATTTTTACATTTCTTCGTCCCATGTATTTTATAATTTATTTGTCCGATATCTCCACAGTATAGATATATCGATTAACGTTTAGCACTCGCTGCACGAATACCCATTCGATAGTCGTTTCGAAAGCTGAAATATCTATTTTCGTCCACTTGGATTCTCATCAAACGTTCGACGATATTTCCATAAAATGTTTGCATAGATGGAACGGGGCGTTACAGCCGCCTGTGAAAAATGACAATGTTTCATGAATTTTTCAAAACCCTCTCGCAGCCCACCGTCGGGGGTGTCGATCGTCAATAACGCCGTCGTTGCATCTCTAATAATAAGTGAATCAGTGTCACGCGTCGCGGGAGAATTGTAATGCTTAAAATAAGAATAGAAAAAAAAAAAAAAAAGTGCGAAAAGATAGTCGATCAAGAACGATCGCGGGAACAGTGGGACGGGAAAGGTGATAAACGGAAATTGAGATCGTTAGATAAATGGAGAACGCAGGGACGCAGCAATACGAAAAACTGAACAAAATTGAGAATTTTCTAAATCGATCGAAATTTGTTTCTAGCTACCCGGAGACCATTTTGCGAAGGACTTCTACCGCACCAATCTGAAAAATGGCTTTCTAAACCCTTATTCGCGTTCGAAACCCGTCACAGGTAAATTACATCGTTATACACCTGTGTTACACGCCATCATTACGTGCTTTATCATTCTAAGACCATTAAAATCTTTTTTCTTTACAGATTGCATGTTCGTCACAACGGAGCCTGGATCGTTCGTATATACTTCAAAAACCAACGACGAGGAAGTCTGCGGCGTTTATTTTCTGGCCGGTCCTGATCAAAACGTGGAAATTAATTTCGTGAATTTCGAAGTACCCTGCGAGCACCACGGACTCATATCGGTAAACATTCGAAAATTGTAAACGTCGCGTTTGAATTTAACGAATTAACATAGTTTACATAATTAACGTAATTTCTGTATTCACCGTACAGGTCGTGGACGGCTGGGAATTGAACGGAGAAGTATTCCCTAGCGAAATGGATCATCGATTACCGCTGACGCAAAGGAATAGCGAGTTCTGTGGCAAAAGTCTTAGGGGAAAGCGAACCTTCGTAAGTTCGCAGAATGTTGCAGTCATTCGATACAGAATTCCCGCGCCTGGGAAAGGTTTCACAGTCTATGCAAGATTTGTCAGGAATCCCAGGCGTAAGTAAAACACTTTCCTTTATCTCACTGTAAAATGACTTTATCCTATTGCATCAACATTAAGGCCCCATACCACAGCGCGCGCGCGCGGTAAGTGAGTGTACTTTTAATCATTTTTTTTCGAGCAAACGATGAATGTTTTTTCTTTTCATTGATACTGCTATCCAATATATACATAAATAAGACACTACACAAATTTTCTTATCCAAATATTGCGAGTAGTTTGCGGTGTACGCCACCTACCAAAAGGACACTCTGCCGAGGTTGCTGCTTGGTAGTTGACAGCGATTAAGCCATACGGTTCATCTGAAGAAAAAAAAAATAATATATATATATATATAAACTAGACATGTAGGTTTACAGTACCACGTAGGGATTTCTTTGTAAAGAGTCCCCTTCTATTTTATTTTTATTCATAAAGAATGAAAATTGTCTGTGAAGATGGGAAATAAAATTCGCTGGTCCGCCATTTTTTTTTTCCTTATAGATATCGAAATTTCTCTACGTGATGCTATAAACCTATATGTCTAGTTTATAAATATATATATATTTTTTTCTTCAAATGAACCGTATGGCTTAATCGATGGCAACCCACCAAGCAGAAACTTCGGCAGAGTGTCATTTTGTGTAGTGTCTTATTTATGTATATATTGGATAGCAGTGTTAGAGAAATAATTTCAGAGATTGGTATTGCGTCTCTTAACCAAAGGTGGCAACACTGAGAAACAACAGAGCGCGTGCGAGTGGGAATGTCCGGGGAAGACCCTGTTAGAATGTCGGAATGAACGAACGTGCTAAGCGTAAAACAGTAAAGTGTGGTTCGAGAACTGTATGTTATAATCTAAGGACATCGTCCATAATAATCGCAGATAATGAGTGTTCATTTAGTGTGTTAAATTAACCACAAACTGAATATATTTTTCTTTATATTATTTAAGAAACACAAATAACTGCGCACGTTTTATTTCCTTTTCCTCACTGAACCTCATCAAGCAGTATCAATGAAAAAATAAACATTTATCGTTTGCTAGAAAAAAATTATTAAAAGTACACCCACTTACCGAGCGCGCACTGTGGTATGGGGCCTTAAAAGAAAAAACAAATTGACAATAATACAAAGAAACATTTTACTTACATTGCAGCATGTAATGTCTTGGCAGCGAGTCTCTCCGAGCCCTTCACGCTTCGCAATTACGGTAGACGCATAAATTGCACCTACGTTGCATTGTACCCAGGAACTGTGGAGATAATCGCCCTAGGAGTTGGAGTTACGAATCTACTCGGATCTATTCGCACGACTGAGACAGGAACTCTGCGAAAAGTTTGTACCCTTTTGTTTTTAAAGATCTTTAACACGTTGACTGCCACACTGATTCGCATGGCAATGGCTACAGGACTAAAATTTCGTCGCGAGACAATTAGAAATGATAGAATCTAACACTTATCGTATTACTTATTTTTGAATTCTCATCGAAATTTACGAATTCTATCCAGACTTGTTTTCATCAATACTTAGTCCTTAAAATTATTTATTAAAATTCTTTAGTGAAAAGCTCCGTCGCTCATATGTGGGTGACGTGGCGTTCAACGTGTTAAACGAGATTTAGTTTGCGAAAGGGTGATAGAAAATGTTTTGTTTGTTTTCAGTGTGACGAAACCAGTCCGCATGATCAAGTAGTAATCGGAGGCAGCGATGGTTTAGACACTACTAAGGTACAGATAGTAGATTCTGTCTGTGGGATGAATTCTAAATCAGGTAATTGGGTTAACAATCTACTATTTCACTCGCGCTTAAACCAGACTTTTAAATATCTGCGAATTTAGTGGTAATCGTGGAAAAATGTTTCCTGTTTCAGACTACAGCGAGCTGGTAGAATACAGCGTTACTTCAGTGCGGTTAATATCTAGTGGCTTCTTCGAGAACTCCGTGACTGTACACATTCAACCTGTCAAAGACGAACTGCTCGATACAAATGTTAATTTTTAATTCTTAAATGGAAAATATCCACCATCGATGTTTAAAATTATAAAACCTCATGGATTCATTCCCTTATGGATAAAGCAGCAAAAATTCTGGTACTTAGTAGTGCCAGTATAGTCGTATTCGTTTTGTCTAATAAATTCTGAAAATTGAATTCATTTCTCCAAATATATTCGAGATATTTAATTACTATTATTTATTATACTTTCATAAAACATGATTCGATGTACAAGTTTATTAATTGTATATTTGTGCGTGTGTGTGCCTGTGTGCGTGTGCGAGTGCGTTTAATTGCGAAGTGATTTTAATTAATAGACTGAACTAATTTAAAAGCTCACGTTATATTGTCAGTTATGTAAACCAATCGTAGAATTTGTATTGAGTGCAAACTTAGGTGTCCTTTAAAAATGTTCATAATTTGATATTGTGCAACTTGTGATAAATGGATGTCGATACCTGTTAATATAGATTTCGCTTTTATAGTAGAATAGCCGCTGAAATGTTTTAGAACTATAGAGAAAGGCCTCGATTTTTATTTTTGTAGGATACAAAATTAGAACAACGTAACTAATAGATTAAGCATGTATACTTCTTTCAACAAGTCGATTAAATACATGTTAATTATTCCTGGAATCGAGTTATTTTATTTAACCTGTAGTTGATAAGTCTGTACTGTAGCACTTTTAAGAAACTTACATTTAGATGACAATCGGGCTAGTAAAAGTTGCCGCCTAATAGGGGCACTTCTGCGCCTACGAGATGGCAACAGAAACGACAAGACTGATAACATAGGTAGCCGCATGAAAGGGGCACTCCTGCGCCTACGAGTCGGCAACTGGTTCGACAAACAGACAAAATGGTTGCCTATGTCAAGGGGCCCGATTTTGGTAGAAATTCCAGTTCTGGGCCGATTTGACATTTTGGTATCAGGAGCACATGATATATGAGGAAGTGGCACGCCAGCGCCTACGAGCAGGCAACTGGTTCGACAAACAGACAAAATGGTTGCCTGTGTCAAGGGGCCCGATTTTGGTAGAAATTCGAGTTCTGGGCCGATTTTACATTTTGGTATCAGGAGCATATGATATATGAGGAAGTGGCACGCCAGCGCCTACGAGCAGGCAACTGGTTTGATAAACATACAAAATGGTTGCCTATTTCAAGGGGCTCGATTTTGGTAGAAATTCGAATTCTGGGCCGATTTGACATTTTGGTATCAGGAGCACATGATATGCGAAGAAGTGGCACGTGAAATCTGCGGTTTTTATGTCGCTCTGGCTTGAATTTTTAATTTTTTACTTACCTTTTATACTTACCTTCATACTTGTACTTACCTTTTGTACCTTATGCGAGGAGGTGGCACGAGGAATCTGTGGTTTTTATCAAATTCTGGCTTGAATTTTACATTTTTTTCTCGTTTTTATACTTTAATACTTACCTCTTATACTTACCTCTTTTATCAGGATCACATAATGAGAGAGGAGGTGGCAAAGAAATGAATGGAAATGAAGGGAAATAAATGAGAAATGTAGAGAAATTAAAGAGGAATGTGCCAGGAAATGGGGGAAAATACAGAAAATAAAGGAAAATTAAAGTTAATTGTGCGAGTAAATGAAGAGGAATTGAAGGGAAATTAAAGGGAAATGTCACAGAAAATGAAAGGAAATTGAAGGGAAATGTATCAGTTAATGCTACAGTCATTGGTCGAAGCTGCAGTCAGACTGTCATCGAGATGGAATTTTTGGTATAGTTTTCGAATTCGACGCATACGCATTCAAGTCACACTTTTGGTATAAAGATGTCGAAGTACTAAGCCCCACTGAACTGTTCTAATACTGTTAAATTGTGAGATCATTGTTTATTATAACAACAATCCTGATGAAATTCCTCGAAAATACGCGTTGGAAATCGACACATAAAAAAATGGTAGAGTTTCGCATCTATAAGAGTAGTTTATGATATTTTTTCACGTCACGAGATGTCAGTGTGAGTACTGGGCTCACCTTCAACGTCTTGAATTGTCTGCTCTGGTGTGCTCCGATTCCTCCGCTGTTTTGAAGGCTGCTGTCATTTTCCTTATTTCGTAATCGTTTCGCGTGATTTCACGCAAGATGTTTCGACGCTTAACACCGTGACAAAACGTCAGGGAACATTCTTTCGTCGTCGCTATAAATCGACTCCGGAATTTCTGATCGATCCTTGTTTCATCGTCAGTGCTGTAGAAACTGCCAATTCCCTCGAAGGGAAAAACACCTCCTCGAGGTGATCGTGAACGATGCACAAGAAAGTTATGGGAGAATTGCTTGGAATATCATGAAGATGCGTGTCTCGAATCGAGTCGCGTATTCTTCCATGCCAGCCTAGCATAGGGCTCAGCTTGGCCAGGCGACGATGCAAGATAACTCTAAAGAAATGTTCATCATTAGAGCATTGGAAAAGATCCTGTCCGACCGGGACGTCAAACGGTCGCACCTCTCTCAACTCAGGAAATCTTGCGAGGCTGCCCTTGGTAAGTGTGCTCCACACAACAAGGTCTGGAAGACGAGAGAATCAACTCCGAGTACCTACCATTGACTGCCCTGTATCGAGTCTTTTAGTTGCATCAATTGTCTTTTAGAAATATGCTTGTAATTTGCACACTCTGTCGCAGCTGAAAGAATTAATTTCATTATTTATCTAACTTCTGTTAAATTAATATTATTCCTGTATTCCTTCACAGATAACTTACGAAATGAGATCAAGGAAGTATCAGGCTCGCAGGTCTCAACTGCTTTACCCCAGCCTCGCAGCGAGTCATACGTCATATCCGCTGAAAGATATTTTCTGCCATTCGAACTGGCTTGTCAGAGCAAGTCACCAAGAATCGTGGTCACTGCTCTGGATTGTCTGCAGAAACTAATCGCGTATGGCCATCTTACTGGAAATGTACCTGACTCCATAGAGCCAAACAAATTATTGATTGTGCGCATTGTTGAAACAATTTGCGGATGCTTCATAGGGCTACAGACAGACGAGGGTGTACAGCTGCAGATTATAAAAGCCCTTCTCACAGTAATGACAAGTCAGCATGTCGAAGTTCACGAGGGCACTGTGCTGCTTGCCATACGCGTTGTTTACAACGTTTATTTGGTCTCCAAAAACCTCGTCAATCAGACTACTGCTCGGGCTACGTTGACACAGATAATCAATGTTATTTTCGCAAGGATGGAAACACAAGCGGTAGATAATAGAATGTTTCATCATTTTGTTATTATACATATTAGTAATTATATTAAATTTTTATAAAAACACTCTTGGTTTGTGGTATCAGGAAGAAGAAAGCGTTCGGAATGAAGTAGAACAATCGGAAATAATTGTTCATAACGCCAACTGTACTTCTGGAAGTGAGCTAGAAACTGAAGCAGCGAACAACGAAGAGCCATCGACGGAAACGAGTCAGGAGCCCCAGCTAATCGTTCGAGGAATTCTGGAGGATGTCGTGAACTCTGTTGTGCCAGAGGACTGCACCAGTACAACGATAGTGATTTCAGAGGATGCAAGTTTGGACCAAGTGCCTATGGATGAAAACTCTGACGAGGCAGTTACGGAGTCTGACAATATGGTCAGGGCAAAATTCACGCATGTCCTACAAAAGGATGCCTTCTTGGTTTTTAGAGCACTTTGCAAGCTTTCCATGAAACCGCTTCTGGATGGCAATTTGGATCCCAAGTAATAACATTTCTACTAAAAACTCTATATACAGGCTTCCTTTATGCAAATATTTTTTCCAGAAACATTATTAATGTCGCTGCTACATTGTTTTAGGTCACACCACCTTAGATCGAAGATACTGTCCCTGCAGCTGCTTCTTGGCATACTGCAAAACGCAGGGCCAGTGTTGCGTTCAAACGAAATGTTCGTCATAGGCATAAAACAGTACCTCTGCGTCGCCCTCTCCAAGAACGGTGTCTCCTCAGTTCCTGAAGTGTTTGAACTTTCGTTGGCATTGTTCCTCACGTTACTGGCACGTTTCAAAGTGCACTTAAAGATGCAGATAGAAGTGTTCTTCAAGGAAATCTTCTTGAACATTTTGGAAACTTCAAGTAGTTCCTTTGAGCACAAGTGGATGGTGATCCATGCTTTGACACGCATTTGTGCGGATGCACAAAGCGTCGTTGACATATACGTGAACTATGATTGCGACCTTTCTGCTGCAAATTTATTTGAGAGGTGGGAAAATGTAAATAAAATAGTAGGGATGGGTAAACGATGGCTTATATGACCGTCGCACATATTTGGAGATGTACGAGCCATTATTTACCCATCTACTTTGTCAGTAGTGACAATCTATATTTTTTTTCTTTCTTGCAGACTCGTGAATGACTTATCAAAGATCGCGCAGGGTAGGCAAGCACTAGAATTGGGTGCCTCTCCTAACCAGGAGAAATCCATGCGTATCAGAGGACTTGAATGTCTAGTTTCGATCTTAAAGTGCATGGTCGAGTGGAGCAGAGACTTATACGTGAACCCAAGCGTTCCAGCAGACCAACAGCTACCACTAGAGCCACTTGATCCCCCTGTAGAGCTTCCGTTGCCACGTTACGGAAGCGCAGGGAGTCTGTCCTCCGCGAACTCCAGCTTGGTAGGCAACAAAGAAATTCCTGACTCGCCTGAACAGTACGAAGTGCAGAAGCAGCAAAAGGAAGTCTGGGAGACGGGAATCGAAATGTACATAGTTGCCCTTTATTTGTCTACCTATATCTATGCGCTTTATTAAAGAGTATTTATACCTCTAGCTTCAATCGAAAGCCAAGCAAAGGAGTACAGTATCTTCAAGAGCAAGGTCTTCTGGGTAATTCATCGGAAGATGTAGCTCGTTGGCTCCACATGGACGAACGACTCGACAAAACAGCGATAGGCGATTTTCTCGGCGACCATAATCACAATCAGGTGATGTACAGCTACATTGATCAAATGAACTTTGCCGATCGTGATTTAGTTACAGCTCTCAGATACTTTTTGGAGGGCTTTAGGCTGCCAGGCGAAGCGCAAAAGATCGATCGGTTGATGGAGAAGTTCGCCAGCCGGTATTGTGAATGCAATCCAAAGTAAGTACCCATGGAACACTGAAATTGGTCTCCTCTGTTGCTATAAAATAACTCGAACGTTAATGGAAAAATTTTCTTTATTTTTTAGCAACGGCTTATTCACAAGTGCCGATACTGCTTACGTGTTGGGTTTCTCCATCATCATGCTTACCACCGACCTTCACTCACCTCAGGTTAAAAGTAAAATGACAAAAGAGCAATACATTAAATTGAATCGACGTATAAGCGACAACGAGGATCTGCCAGAGGAGTATTTATCAAAAATTTACGACGAAATAGCGGGCAACGAGATCAAGATGAAATCTAACCCCAACCGACCTGGAAAACAAGTAATATCCAGTGAAAAGAAGCGAAGGCTTTTATGGAACATGGAAATGGAAGTAATCTCTACTGCGGCCAAGAACCTGATGGAATCTGTAAGTCACGTTCAAGCGCCATTCACCACTGCCAAGCATTTGGAGCATGTACGGCCCATGTTTAAAATTGCTTGGACACCATTTTTGGCTGCGTTCAGTGTCGGTCTTCAGAACTGCGACGACCCTGAAATCGCTTCTCTGTGTTTGGACGGCATCAGATGCGCCATACGTATCGCTTGCATATTCCACATGATGTTGGAACGCGATGCATACGTTCAAGCATTGGCGCGATTTACTTTGCTGACTGCAAACTCTCCTATCACGGAGATGAAGGCGAAGAACATCGACACTATAAAAACTCTGATTACTGTCGCTCATACCGATGGCAACTACCTCGGCAGCTCTTGGTTAGACGTTGTGAAATGTATCTCACAGCTCGAGCTGGCGCAGCTGATCGGTACAGGAGTCAGACCGCAGCTTCTGGGTCCTCCATCGAAGCCACATTTTCCTTCGCCATTGGTGAATTTCACTCTGACTCACAATAGCTCACATCAGACCAACAATTTGAATCTCAGTTCGCTTGACCCAAGCGTAAAAGAATCGATAGGGGAAACAAGTTCCCAAAGCGTAGTAGTGGCTGTCGACAGAATATTCACTGGGTCTACTAGATTAGACGGAGATGCGATCGTAGAGTTCGTGGAAGCTCTTTGTCAGGTCTCTCTGGAGGAATTGTCCCATCCGACTCAGCCACGCATGTTCTCTCTAACTAAGATAGTTGAAATCTCTTACTACAACATGGGTCGTATCAGGCTTCAATGGTCCAGGATCTGGCAAGTGATAGGAGATCACTTCGACAGGGTCGGCTGCAGCCCCCGTCAAGAGATCGCATTCTTTGCGGTTGATTCCTTGCGACAACTTGCAACGAAGTTCATCGAGAAAGGAGAGTTCGCCAACTTCAGGTTTCAAAAGGATTTCCTGAGACCCTTTGAGCATATCATGAAAAAGAACAGATCACCGGTAATTAGAGACATGGTCGTCCGCTGTGTAGCTCAAATTGTTCATTCGCAAGCTCCTAACATTCGATCGGGATGGAAGAATATATTCAGTGTTTTCCATCACGCTGCCAGCGACAGAGACGAAGCTGTTGTCGAGCTGGCGTTTTCTATGACGGGCAAAATCATCAATGAATTATACGCCGAAGACTTCAGTATCATGGTCGACTCCTTCCAAGACGCGGTCAAATGCCTCAGTGAATTCGCTTGCAACGCCTCCTTCCCAGAAACAAGCATGGAGGCTATAAGATTGATACGTTCCTGCGCTTCTTACATAGATGCTAATCCGAATCTTTTCACGGAGGTCATGATGGATGACAGTGGAATGGTGTCCGAAGAAGATAGAGCTTGGGTAAGGGGATGGTTTCCTCTGCTATTCGAGCTATCTTGCATAGTGAGCAGATGTAAATTAGATGTACGAACAAGAGCACTGACTGTTTTGTTCGACGTTGTGAAGACACATGGAGCATCTTTCAAACCACATTGGTGGAAGGATCTTTTCCAAGTTCTATTCAGAATATTCGACAATATGAAGCTTCCGGAGCAACACACGGAGAAAGCAGAATGGATGACCACCACGTGCAATCATGCTCTGTACGCCATCGTGGACGTGTTCTCGCAGTTCTACGACACCTTGGGTCCACTCCTCTTGGAGCAACTCTATTCACAGTTACTCTGGTGTGTACAACAAGACAACGAACAGCTAGCAAGATCAGGCACCAACTGCCTGGAGAATCTGGTGATCAGTAACGGGATCAAGTTCGATGAGAAAACATGGGAGAAAACCTGCTGCTGCGTCCTTGACATCTTTGAAAGCACCTTGCCATCAGCACTTCTGACATGGAAGCCACAGTCGCCCAACAAGGAATCTGACCTGGACGTGATCATTGGCGAAGTGGACAACCACGTGGGTATCCTAAAGAGAAGCAACAGTTCCCAGAGCCTAACGAATGGCGAAACTGTGAAGAACAGAGTCTTTTCCGCGCTGCTGATCAAGTGTGTGGTCCAGCTGGAACTGATCCAAACGATAGACAACATCGTGTTTTATCCTGCCACGTCGCGCAAAGAGGACCAAGAGAACCTAGCGCTGGCGCAGGCGGACATGTTCAACGGAAAGTCCTCTGAGCTGGGTGTCAGAGCCGGTGCTGACCAACAAAAAGAAGAACAGGGCATGTACTGCGCCTTGACGACCACGCACCTTCTGCAACTGGTCGAGTGCCTGCTGAAGTCACACCGGTTCGCCAAAAGTTTCAATTCCAACCACGAACAGCGGAACGTTCTCTGGAAAGCAGGATTTCGCGGCAACCTGAAACCAAATCTGCTGAAGCAGGAGACTCAGTCTCTGGCCTGCGCGCTGCGCATTCTCTTCAAGATGTACAGCGACGAGGCTCACAGAGCAGATTGGAACAAAGTAGAAGGCAGGCTGGTCGAGGTGGCCTGTGAGGCACTAGAGTATTTCTTGGCGCTGTCGAACGAAGCACATAGAGACGCCTGGACACCTATTCTGCTGCTCCTTCTGACCAGGATCCTCAAGATGAGCGACAATCGGTTCGCCGTTCACGCCTCCAGCTGCTACCCCTTGCTCTGCGAAATGATGTGCTTTGATCTCAAGCCGGAGATGCGGTCCGTTCTGCGGAGATTCTTCTTAAGGATTGGCCCTGTATTCAGGATCACTCAGCAGTAGTAATTAGTCGTTGAGAAGATAACAGTTGCGTTCTTGATCACTCAGTGGTTGTACAGGATCGGTGTTCGCGACTGGGTTTGAATGTATTTCCAGGGTGCAGCATAGAAATGTCTTGTATAGTTTTGGTTAATTAAGTTCCTTGGTATGCTTTCTGTTGTTAGAGATGACTATGTTGTGGGAGATATTTAAACTGAGCTGAAACTTGCAATCTGTAGAGTGGATTAGTCGAATAATTTCATCGGATTAATTGAGGTATATGATTGAAGATTTACGATGTATATTGTACAAGATTTCTAACCGAAGATGATTTTCGATATTTTTATATAGAATTGATTACCAACTTTGTAAGTCCGATATAAGTTGAAAACTTGATGGCTAATAGGTACGTAGAAGTTTCGAGGATTATCTTATCGTGGATTTAAGTATCTTTTTTATGATACATTATTTGAAACACTCTGTATATTTAAAACACTAGAAAATGGTAAATATTTAGATGAAAATAAAACGATTGAGAGCAATTTCGTGACGAGTAACATTATCACCTTCGTTGCAAGCACATTGAGATCAATCACTTAATTTTAATCAGTAGCAGATAGTACTGATAGCAGATTTTAAAATATAGTTAACAAAGCTTGCACTGTTTTCCAGTATATTCTAAACACTTTTGTCCACGATTCACTTAACTTTCGTCTGTCTTGCAAAGTTTTTCTTAAATTTATTTATTTTTTCTTCATTTTGTCTTAATTTAGGTGATCAAGTATAAGCCTAAGACGCATTAAGGATCTATAGATATATAAAAGAAGAAATTCGAGAGTTTTAGAAATTATTATGTTTCATCCTGCTAAACTTGTACTATTGTTATTAAGATACAGCCTGTGTACAAATGCAACGCGTGCATAGTCTTCACCAAGTAGTCATGTGAGTGCTCATTGCGGATAGGTATTTGGACAACGAGTGATAGCTATCTCAACAACTTGTCAAGGTTTTAGTTATATATAGAGTCAGTTTAAAGTAAGATGTGAGAATCCCATGGACACACATTATGTACGCATGTATATTCACACAATATAGAATTATTTATGCTTAAGTTAGACTAATTATTTACATAATGCAGCCTTATTTAAATAAATTCTAGAGAAATGAAAGATCTCCGTTGTTTCTGTATTTCCACCATACCTGCAAAACAGAAAACACAAATCCTAGTTAGGAAAGAGTTGTTAAAATTTCCAGTGTAACCTTTACCTTAAATATATTCTATCAAGCATAAGCAGTTTAATGAAAAAGTAGAGTGTAGAATGTCTTCAAAAAGAATAACTGGGAACTGCTCCGCACCACTCTTGAACAAAAGCGAGGACATCGTTGAGCACAGACTCCTGGGAAGTTTGTCGTGCTGTGTTGATTAATTTTGTCCAATCGTCACGATCTGCCACAGCCTCACCCTTATTAAAAGACACAGTAATCGATTGTTATACTACGAAGACAAATGTAACACGACGATAATAATCTACCTCTGCAAACCGAATTGTCGGGCCCCGCACAGGAAAACCTGTCAAAATACAGGCTTGAAGAGCTCCTGCTCCTTCCGACGGGGAACTTAACGAACCCACATAAACACCTCTATGATCAACAGGTAAGACTTGCTCCACCTTTTGATCCATAGACACCGTAAGCACCCATTCGCGAGCTTCTTCTCGTTGTTCCATTGACATGCTCAGGGATTCTGGCAGCGGAACCTCTGTTGGGAAATCCGTTACAGCCAGGTCATCCACATCCAACACTGTGCTGTCACCTTCCTCGATACATTCTTCCAAGTCAAGGAAATGGTTTAAGAAAACAAAGGCTTCACTGCTTAATCCAGCTGTTCGTGCTTCGACGCCAGCTTCATAGTAGGCTCGGTCAGCCAGAAGGAAGTCGGTGTACCTCAGCAGAGTGATAGAGCACTTTAAAACCAGTCCAGAGAGCACAGGATAATCGCTACACGCACGTTTTACAGCTGCGTAGTGAGACGACTGAAGTAGTCTCTCAAATTTGGATCTAGGCGCAGTAGTAGACTTTAAATTTTTCCAGATGTCCAAGAGAACGATGCGCAGAAGGGCTAAATGCTTATACTGGTAATATGCCTCTGAGTTAAGAACACTCTCCGCCAACTGTAGATAGAGGTTAAAATTTTGTGGAATAGGAGGTGCTCCGTATTTAGCATACAATTGCAGAGCTTCAAGTGGCGAGTGCCCTTTCAGAAGTTGTACCGCTCGCTGCGCCAAATATCTGTGCAGAGTTTGAGAGTTTTGGGAGCTACTTGCTGTTTCAAATAGTTGATTCCATTGTCCCTTGCTTGCTAGCATTTCCAAGCCAGCATCCATATCTATTTCCACCAGTCTATCTATCTGTCCGTCTCTCAACATAGCTTCCTTGTACTTATCTTCCAAGTAGGGCTCGATATCTGGTGCGAGTTCTCTTACTATGCGTCTAGCTCTTTCCCACTCCCCTACTGACGCTAACGCTTCTATGGCGTCCTTCAATCTATCTGCTTGCAAGAATACCTGTGCAGCCAGAACATGTTCGCCAATGGCAAACAATCTTGAGCCAAGGTCAGCCCCAACTTGTGTTGTTGTTTCTGGGTCAGCCTGATGAAGCACAATCTCAGCTGCTCGAATAAGGGACGACCTGGGTGCCTGGGGATCAAGAATCAAGATATCCAAAGCTGTTCGCACTTCTCCGACCTCCAACCATTTCTTAGCTTCCTCAAAAGCATCCACCCCAGTCAGAGAAGCACTTTTCTGACCCAATTCGCGTCGAAGATTCGTCTCTTGACTTGGCAAGTACTCTCTACAAACACGTAATGCATCGGACCACATTCCTGCAGCCTGTAATATTTCAACGTTGGATTAAGCTAATTTCTTCCACGTTTATTTTGATCCATTGTTTTAAAAATATCACCTTATAATGATCGATGATAATCTCAGGTTTGTGGGCCCTCAACAATAAAGTTTCCGCAAGAGAATAATTCTGAGATTCCGTTGCATCGGCAGCCCTGGCGATAAGAACTTGTGAAACAGCATCCTGGTTGATTGTTTGCGCCACATCTTCAGCAGCTTCCCAGTCACGAGTGTGTATGTACATTTGGACAGCCTCCATAGTCCTTCCTGCTTTGATGAATTCCTTCTCAGCGTCGGAGAAACGACCAGCGTCCTCCAGCGCCATAGCGTATCTATAGTGGACCTCTTTCTTTTGATCATCATCGGCATATTTGGCAATTTCCAACGCCCAGTCGAACAGTCCAGCTTCGCATGCTAGTTGAAGACAACTGTTCAAGTAGCCTACGCGTATCAGTAATTTTGTTCCCAGTTCTGGGGCTAGTGAACGTGCCCACATTAAGGCGACCTGCCGAAAAATGAGTATCATTGAGACAAGAAATTGAAGATAAAGTTGGAGCTAGACCATAAGATCATTGTTGAACATATATTTACTTGCTGTGCAGCAGCGTCTCCAGCACCCTGTTTGGCGACTCGAAGAGCGTCCTCCCACAAGTTGGCTGATCTGTAAGTGGTAACAGCACCTCTCCAATCTCCAGCAGCAAGATAATGCTCTTCAGCTTCTCGAGGCTTTCCAGAAGCACTCAACTCCTTCGCCAAGTGCGCGTGAGTTGTCTCCAGCAGATCTGGCCTGTACTTTCCTACCAATCTCACCATGTCTGAGCGACGGCCTGCCTTCTTGTGCATGGCTATGGCCTTATCATGTTCACCTATGGCAAGGTACAGTTCTTCGGCGTGCTTCAAGTCACCTGCGTCGCACAGAATGGCCGCGTGCTTGGCCAGCACCTCGTTCGCTTCCTCTGGAGTCATGTGTTCTTTAGCCACTTCGTATGCACGAATCCAATTGCCGTTCTGCACATGGACATCCACCGCACGTCGAGCATCCCCAGCCCTAAGGAGGAGTCTCTCTGCTACGTTCTTCTCGCCTATAGAAGCGAAATACTCTGCTAATTTCTCGCACTTCTTTCGTATCGCTACATTGTCGTCCTCGATCACCTGAGCGAATAAAAAGAAGAAAATTAGAATAGAGTCTAGAGTCTTCTCTTCTTAAGGGGAATCGACAAAAACACGTACTTGCAAAATCTGCAAACCCTTTCTCCACTGGCGTGCGTTAATAGCGGCATCCAGAGCTAGCGCAGTTTCCCCAGCTTCGATGAAGTGATTGATAGCTGCATCATAATGACCAACAGAGGACAAGTGCTTGCCCCAATCACGCTCCAAGTCCACCACTGAGGTGGGATCTACTTTTCTAGCCAATTCCAGAGCCCTCGCAAATATTCCAGCTTGAGAATAGCATGCGATAGCTTCCAAAGGTTCCGAAGTCTTTTCTAATAGTTCCCCCGCAAGCTCCATCAGATCTGTTGCTTTTAGTACCCTGACAATTTCCTTAACGATAGATTTGTCTTCTAATAGTTCATCGTTCGCCAGAACTAGCCGGGCTGCCCGCCCGGCTCGACGAGCCTCCAGGTATAGTTTGACTGCTCGTCGTGGGTTGGAGACTTCCAGGATAGCAGCAGCCCTAGCTGCTTGTTCGCTTTCCAGCAGCCACGTTAAATACCTGTCTCTGAGTTCTAGTAAACCAGGCCAGCCACGATTCTGTGCTAGGAACAGCGCATCTTCCCATCGCCAATACTTCTGATACATGTTAAGAGCCTGGTTTAATTCGTTCTGCTCCAAGTAGATAGCCTCAGCTGTCTTCAGCTCGCCATTGAGAATTGCGAGCTTGGCCCAACAATCTGGGCTTGAGAGGGGGTCGTTTCCAGTCTCAAGGCTGTACTTTTCTCCAACAGCTATGATATTCTTCAGAAATCTAGAGAATTATAACGATGAAAAGATACTCTGTAACAATTCAAAGAAGAAACCCTGTACTAATCTAACCTGGAACAAGCCACATCCCCCAGAGCTGCATAGCACCTAGCAGCGACCAGCAATTGTCTAGTAGCCATCGCATTTCTAGCTACATTCTCCCACATGGCCTCTGCTTGAGGTCTATCTGCCAACTCCTCCAGGAACAGTAAAGCTCTACCGAAGTCGTTGTCGTGCAACGCAGTACCAAATTCAATCAGAGGTTCGTCCAGCAAGTAGGCTACTTTTCCACCTAACTCATCCACTGTGACAGAGGTTCGGCCATCTTCTCTGACGATATCTATGGCGTCCCCACGAACTGGGATCAGCGTGGCTACTTCTGGAGCATCCACGTTGTACCAAACTGCCAATGTTTGGTTACTCTGAGCCACGACCACATCGCTGCCCAACACCCAGGAGGCGAAGCTGACTCCGGTTAAGAGTAAATTTCGTCCACCCAAGTCGTCGCTCAACCACAACCTGTATCATTATTCTATGTAACAAAAATTCAACAGAAAAAAAGTATCTTGTTACCTGGCTCTCTTGTCTCTTGATAGCAATCTGTGACCTGTTTCGCTTAACTCTAGCCAATCTACGCGCACATCATGAGAAATCATTGCTACAGTGGTACCCGTCACAAGATCCACAAGACGGACTGTTCGAGGATCCAATAAATAAGCTAGCCTTTTATTGTCCAAACTGCCCGGTACCTGCCTCTCGTTGATCCTTACACTGACCACATGAGGATTCACCGCTTCTGTCCTCACGGAGCCCAGTGGTTCATTGTTCCCATACTCGACAATAGTCAACTCACCGGCGCAAAAGATGAGGCACACCCTTGGGTACTCGAAAAAGAATTTCTCGCTGTTACTCTTGTCATCCCAGAGAATTTCACTGATCAAGTTCAACTCTATATCCGCGAGTAACAGCGTGTTGGCTGTGCGAGCTACTACATTGTTGTCAGTGCGTCCAAGGACCTTCACGTCCTCTATCTCGTATCCTGCCTGGGATCTGATGATTACTGGCCTGTTGCCTTCTTGCAGTGGTCGAATAACCACCTGACTAGGACCCACGTATGCCACTTCATGACTGCTTCGAATCACTGTTCTCTTTAACACGGTTTCGAATTGTTCCACTGCGCCACAGAGACTACCCATAAGGAGTCTGGAGCCGTCACGACGCCAAGATATTGCAGTAACAGTGTAAAAGTTTGGTAAAGACTTAGTGTTCGCTTCTTCCCAGATGGATCGTCGAGGACTCCAATCCAGTATTCTTATTTTATTCCAGGATCCGACGGCAACGCTTTGTCCACTAGGACTGCAGCAGGCAACCCCGAACTCCTTTTCATCCTCGCGGCTATAATCGAAAGTCTTCACAAGCTTTCCATGGGAATCGTAAAAAGACACTCGTCTGTCACATCCTGCTGCCATGATATGCGACTGAGGCCAGGCTAATGCGTATGCAGGTACACTATGAGTGCAAATACGTCCTGATGGTTCATGAGTCCCATCATCTGTTAAATGATACTTTATGATACTGCCATCGGCATGACTTGATAGAAACCCAGTGCCGCGTACACTAGAATTTAAGGAAGGTAGGTTTTAGTGTTTCGTATTCTCTAATCACTAGCTGTAAACATGACGATTGAAAGTTACTTTGAAGCCAATGCAATAGTTATCGAGTCAGCTGTGTAGAGAGTCTGAGCTTTCTGAGACTTTGACAATGCTGCACGAACCTTCCCATCCACCAAACCAACAATAATGGGTCCCTCACTGAGCCATATTAGGCAAGTCACTGATGAACTCTGGCGAAACTTATTGCAGATTACTTTCTTATCTCCCCTATTGGTATAATATTAAATTTAAAATAATCATACTCTTACAGCTATGGAAACTTTTATACTTTCATGTTTTGCACTAACTACTCTGTACCATTGTTCTCCAATTTTGTAGACATAGATGATACAATCAGTTTGACCCACTGCTATTTTAGTCGAGTCAGGGGAAAAGGCTATGCCCTTGATTAAGTAACTCTTCTTTCCAAACTAAGAAAATTAAGTAGGATTAAAAATGATAGTTTAAATAGCATTTATATTTTAAAGAATATTTTGGGCTCTATTATACATACCTTAGAATCAACAGGTTTTGTGGAAAACCTGTCTCGCTTCATGCAATTGTCATCAAAGAGGTAAATGAAACGATCGGATAAAGCTACAGCTAGCTTCAAGCTATTTGGAGACCAAACTATACCCACTACTCTATTCTCATAATCCTGTTTCATTAGAAAAACATTCCTTGTACAAATTTTAGTCTTTTAAAAAGTTTTCATGCTACAATCATACTTAACATTGTTTAATAATAACTATAGCTAATGTTACCTGCGGGGACATGACATTGCCCAAATATTTAAGCAACATGTTGTTGCTCTGTAATGGCACTTTACGTAAGCTAACTACAAAGGATTATTATTATTATTCTTCAATTATATTACTTCATGTTGGACGTAATACATTTCTCTTTATTTCTCTGGGTTACATGAGGTGCATTGTGTATGGTTGAGTCGCTTAGCAACAGTTTTAGACAGACATAGTCCAAACATAATGGAAACCGATGAAAGCTAATAGATTTGACACAGGAACATGATAAAATCAATGTCGAAACAAAATCTTGGATTCGTTCTGAACACTATTGGAATATTACAAAAATTCCATAATATGGGTGAATTTAATTTTAAGGAGTGATAGCGTTTGCATTTCTTAAATCTCCCACAAAGTTTTCCACTATTACGGCGGATGTAATCAAATTGCCAATATTTGAGCATTGTTTCTACATGTAGAGCAATTACCATTGTTATTCGTAATTGCATAATATTTTTATTCAATCATGGGGAGTTGATGACAATTTCAATGTTTTTCATCGTGTTTGTTACCTTCAGAGGACTTCAAAGTGCTTTAAAGTTCCTCTGAGCTCGATTAGATGGCACGTCATTGGTGCAGTAGATTTGTCGTATTTTAGTGACTTTCATATGGCAGATCTTATCACAGTGTGATCATCACACTGTCACAGTTTTATAGTGTGTACGGTAAGAGAATAACAATATGAAAAATGTTGATTATATTGTTATGGTTCGTTAATCATACTTGCATACATTTCATTTAAGTGATATTCATTCCAGTACAATGGCATTGAAATTCCTTGCCACCATTTCAAAAGTCAGTCCTGTTGGGTGTTCGAATCGATTATGTAAGGTTAGTACCATTAGCAGTACCGCAAAATTAAGAAAAGAGTAACAATAAAATGAAAGTAAATTTTAAAAATGGTCGCTTCGATAAAATATTTTATTAAGACGTGGCTTTTTGTTTATTTAGAAAATATTAGGATCATCGAAGTCAGCAAAGTTATTAAAAGTTATAACTAATTATCATTAATTATTCTATTTTTTGTTTTACAGACTTCGAGAAGTCACAATGTTAAGCAAGTTGCCTCTTTGACGAGGTTAGCGTATAAAAAGTCTGATGCGCAGAAACCTGCCCCATTTCCTTATTGGAAAAAGAAATTTGGACTCTACCATGTTATTTTTGATCCAGTATTATATAGATACGATGGAAACACTAAACTGATTGTTGTAGATGGTCCTCCCGCTATAGGGAAGGCTAAATTCTGTGAAAAACTAGCAGATGAATTTGGTTTGCTATACATGCCAGCTCCGACTCATGATGAATTTTATATCAATCATTATGGGGTGGACCTCCGTGAATTAGATCCAAAATTACCATTCCTTTGTAAAAGCTACGATGTACCAAGATATTTAGAAAATCCTAATGACAAAAGAGTAGCACGGTTTCAAATGGTGTATCTCCACATGAGAACTGAGCAATACATAAATGCTTTGTTGCATTTGTTATCTACTGGTCAGGGTGTGGTGCTTAATCGAAGTGTTTACTCAGATTCTGTTTTTGCAGAAGTCATGAAAAATTTTGGATATATTAGTGAACATGTATATGCACATTATACAAGAATATCTACTATTGCAAAAAATTACTTTTTGAGACCGCATTTAATAATATATCTAGATGTAGCCCCAGAAATTGTCAAAGTAAGTTGCCCTGTTTGTCATTTTGCATTGTGTTAAAACAGTTTAGTTTGATATCGATGGTTCAAACTGTTATGTTACAGGAAAAAATTAAGCAAAAAGGTATTCCCTACGAAGTTAATTCAAAAGTTTTAACAACAAAATATCTCACAGATTTGGAGAATGTATACAAAGAAAAGTATTTAAAGAAGATGGCAGATCACTCTCATTTATTAATTTATGATTGGTCCAAAGAGGGTGATCTTACGTCTGTGGTCGAAGATATCGAGGAGTTAGATCTTGCTAATTACGAACAAAATAAAATGTCAGATTGGGTATTCAACGAGCCGGATGAAATTATCAAACTGAGATATCAGTATGGTCAGGATAGATATACTATATTTCGAGATATGGTTCAATTTAATGAACCTGATTTTCCCAGTGAGCTGATTTGGACACCTGAAGAAGTGATAGCAATGGATGAAGCGCTTGAGAATGTAAGTAGTCCATTTTTTAACCATTCTTTAAGCATTTAACTGGGTAATTTCCTTATACATAAGATAAGTCAAAGAAATCAGAAAAATTAAATCAGAGTTGGCAAGAATAAATGAAGGAAACAATTGTAGTACAAAGAATTGAATGTCATTCATGTGTACTGAATTTTACAGAGTACATCTGAAAAATTCCTCCCGGGATTCATTGAAAAGCTGGGCGATAAAGTTCTTTGGAAATCAGATAAGTATGAGTACCCGTCATATCGTCGAACACCTCGCGACTTTGTAAACCGTGCAAAATATATGTCGTGAAGTTTGTTACGTAAAATAAACCTAGAAAATGAACAGAGCATTCTTGTAACAAATGGAAACAATTGTTGTATACAATATTATGATACAATAAATTAATATAATTTAAGTGTGTTTCTCCGTCTTAATACTCCTTTAATCATTTATTACTCCAAATCGAATTTTTCGAACACTGTACTACCATTCTAACCTTCAGGGTTAAACCAGGTTAAACTTTGTCTCAGGGCCCTCTTTCGTTTTGGTTAAAGCTTATCAAATTTTGTAGTTTCTGACCTGGACAATCCGAAAATGCAAGTTAAAAGTATAGGAAAGTAATAGTTTAAACGATACGAGTACATAAAGATGTGTGTATTCGACGTACACACTTTTGACAGGTCTGTACGACGCCATATTGGCTGTACCACAGCCGACTCTAATTGGCTGAGCCTACCTATCCTCTGATTGGTTCACACGGATGATCGTTCAATTCGCGCCTTTATTCAAGTCTTCAATTTAAATCCAATCTCCAATTCAAATAAAATGAGTCTCCAATTTAAATAAAATGATGAATTTATGTATTAATTTACTGGATTGTTCATTGTTAAGAATATTTTATTTAATACCAATGGCGCCACTAGTACTAAAACCAGTACCTTATTATTGCATTATAATGCTGAAAATAATATCCATACTTTAAATAAAATAAAAACTACTCGTTACGATGTAAAAATCATTTGAAATAAAAAAATATTTGAAGAAAAGTTTGAATTCCCACAACTCATAAGGCTGGCCTTATGGGACTCTGCTAAAAATATTTTTATATTTTATTTAGAATAAAATTTATACTATCACAGGCTTTAAACAATTATTTGTTGCACCTTTGTTATAATATGTTACTGATTGTCTAGAGGTTATTTGTCTTTGCAATATGTAATTCTACTTGCCTTTCTTATATATCGAAGTAAATCCTAAATTCAAAGAATATTAGAGGCTTTTCAATGTGTTCTATTGTGGAGAATTGATATGTTTTGGATTAATTCATAATTTTAAGTTACTCTAGTTTTGTATAGCGACCAAAAAAGGTTTTAGTAGCAACGTAACTGTAATCTTTTTAATTTTAGCGCGTCAATACTAGCAGAAGAAATACCTCTATATTTCAAATGTAAAAAGAAGATTACATGTTCTTTCTTTTGATCAAAAAATTCAGATAATTGAAGCTCCTAGTAGAAAATCTAAAAAATATATAACAAAATGATGCATTGTACAAGAATGTTAACTCTGAAAAAGGTGTGTTTCTATCGATGATAAAAATGCTTTGATATAACCTACATCATACACAATCACACATGTCTGTTTTATATATTATATTATTATGTACTTATTAACTTGGAATTTACGAATGTAGTAACAAGACTAATTATTTTATTATATAATTTTATACAATTTAATTATGAGGGTAATTCATCTATATTATACCTTTGTAATATTTCAAAGAAAGTAATAATTCTTATAACTTTACTTAAGTTATTATGATAATATGTAACTAATCGCATTTGTTTTTCTTTATGATGGATGATATACATGATATTATTGACTATAAAAGACATTGTTGTCTTCAACAATGAAGTATATAATGGAACGTCAATGTATTATTACCAATGGCATTGCTTTTTCAATAACACCCCAATTTCATAAGTTTTGTGATGACACTCGTTCAAAAGCTTTGAGTGAAAGTATAATTAAAGTACAACGACAAGATGGACTACTCTTCAGATTGCTATCTAAAGTGGGTTTACATAAAGAAAAATATGTAAGTATAATTATGTACCAATATTGGTTTGAATTGTATAAAGATAATATCTGAAATTAATGTTTTAACATATTTTAATAATATTTTTATTTAATAAGATGAGAACAAATTTTCATTGTATTTTTTTTTAATTATATTTTAGCAATCAATGGCAGTAGGCTATTTAATTTATGAAAACTTAGTTGACGAACTTCAATACTCCAAATTTTTTAACGGTATGTTGTTATTATTAATTGTTATTTAAATTTTGTTGACATAATATAGATTAATTTAATCAAGTTTATAATTTATATTTTTAATTGAATGTTTTGTTTCATTTATTAGATTTTAATATGGCAGACACATTTTTCTCTTGGTTTCTGGTCACAGAATTACACATATGGATGTTACTAGTACGTTATATGGCTGAAGGAAAGGACGGTAAACTTGTCAGAATTTATCTGGTTGAAGCTTTGTGGAAAGATGTTGATAACAGAATCAAGGCGCTTGGTGTAAGTGATAAATAAATTACCTATTACCTCATACTTGAATGAAATTAATTAATTTTCGTAATTAGACAATACATCCAAAAATAAAGAAGAAACAATTGTCTACATTATCTGCTCAATTTAATGCTGCTGTAATTGGTTATGATGAAGGAATTTTGTCAGAAGATAGAGTATTAGCTGGTGCACTTTGGAGGAGGTTCTTTTGTTTAGAGTGCAACAATCCAGAACATATTGAGAAGCTCTTAATATATGTAAGGAAACAGGTAAATAAATTTAATTTCCTACACTTTTTGTCAATTATTATACAATAACTTAATAGTAATTGTATCCTTTTAATTTTAGACTTATTTATTGGACAAGATTCCAGCACACGAAATCCTTAGAAGTACAAAAATAAATTGGGTAGATTTATCAAACATCAGATAAAGTTTTGTATTACCATGAACAGATCTGTATATATTAATTAGATAAAATTCATGAACCAAATAAAGTAAGCTTATAAAACGAAATTTTAGATGTAATTTTCTCTCACTTTTCTGTTTTATGTATATATATATTTCTCTGATCAACAGTTTTAAATCTTATTAACATTAATATAGAGTTACTCTTTACAATTAGTTTTTATTGTGTGGAGTTATCAAGTGCATCAGAATTGTATAATTCACCTACAGGCAGATCTTTAATTTCCTGTATAACATCTAAAACTTTATTTAATATTTGTGAATGTATTGTTGAGATTTCTTGATTCGCATCGATAGTATACCATGTTTTGTCTTTCAGTTTCTCATAATTCTCAGCTACGCATTGCTGAATTTTAATATTTTCAAAACGTTCCTCTCCCCAATTACTACGCATGCACTGAGATTCTTGAGATACTTTGAGTAAAATAACCATATCTGGTCTAGGTAATCCTTTATCAGGTTCCTTGCACCAGGTTAAACTTTTACCAGTTGTAGCCGCTGTGTAAGCAGCACCTGAACTTGCATATCTACGATAATATATATGATTACAATGGCAAATTATTTGTTTGAAAAAACAAAGCACCTATCTTGATTACCTGTCAATGACAAGTGTAGTACCGTTATGCAAAGTTTTCAATATTTCTTCTTTGCATTCCCATCGATTCGCAGAGAATAATAAATGCACTGTCTCTGGGGAGAAATCTTGCTTTTTAGATAAAAACTTGCCTATTATGGCTCCAATAGAAGTTTTTCTATCTACAAGTGGATACAGTATGGAAATTAAATGTCTAGAATATCGATACTCATTAATATCAACATTTGTAACCACAAAAAAGAAATCAGGAATAAAGTGTTTACCAGGGAAAGCACGTGTTTCCACAGGAATGTTTCGTTTATTCAAAGCCTCGAATAACAGTTTCACCTGAGTAGACTTTCCTGCTCTGTCGCAACCTTCAAAAACTATCAAAGCGCCGCGTCCAGCCGACATTTTAATATTAGACGTTCAAGTAACTATATTTACGTTTAAAACCTAACGATCACAAGGTGTCACGAAACTGTCATCATGCTTCACGAATTATTTACCGGTGATTACCGGTGTAAACAAATAATACGTGTAACCACAGATTATTATTATAGAGGCGAAACCACGTCACTTTTCACGTCTCAATATGCTAAATTCGTGTACGTCATTGATATGTATACTTGTGTACAAGTATAAAAAATAATGGTTGAACTAACATTATACAATATTATTAAAAAAATTAGAGCATACAAAAGAACCACTGCTATTTATATACATAAATAGTAAGTTTTTACAAATCCTATTCTACCTATATCACATCTTTTCAGGAACCCCTTAACAATACTGCTCTGCTGTGCACATGTAGTTTGTTTACACGCGTTCTATATTTAAGTTCAACTGACAATAAGTACCTACATGTGATAATAAACAATGGTAAATAACAACGGATAAGGTGCTGAAAATATTTAATTTTATAATTTTGCAAAGGGAGAATATATTTTTGATAAAATATCTACTTGTATTCTTCCTATTTTATTTTTAAAACATATCCACTCCATTATTTTATGTAATGATCACAGATGAGTTACTATTTTATTGTACTTCACAGAAGTTTTTTTCAAAGTACCTGTGGAAGTAATAATACATTTTGAAGCACTTTTATTATAAAGCACAATGTCAGCTCAAAAATCAAAAGGATGCCTGTTTCTAGCTTCTTCCCTTTGCGATGGCTTAGAGGATAATAATATTAAGTAAGAAATTTGGGATTATATTGGGTTGTACGGAAAGTTCATGCCTATCTTTAAGAAAAATTCAAAGGCATATTTGAATTTTGATGTATATTTATTGAATTATATATGTACCATTTTGTTCCACAACCTCTCCACCTCTTAAGGAATGTACACATTCTATTTGTTTTCAGCCATTCCGATATATTCAGACCTGTATCGTCTACTAAAAATCAGCATGGACTTTCCAGACAGCCCTATAGTTTTTAATTTATGTGGTATCTGTTAAACATAAATAACTTGTTTTATGATAGGCAAGTAACAACTTTACTTTTGAATAAAGAAGCCGATCCTAATACATTGATTCCTACACATGGAGTAACTCCATTTCACTTAGTAATAGGTAACGATTCTGAAGCTTTCGCAGAGGAAGTAACTAAATTGTTTTTGCGCCATGGTGGAAACCCAAATGTCAGGTAATAATGAAACTTTACATGGTTGATAATGATTAAGATTTTCAAGTGTAAGCTATTTATCAAATATTTTAACACTTAATTTCATAGGTCAGTAGATGGGCTGACTCCAGTTCATGTAGCAGCAGCCTGGGGCAGAGTGACAGTATTAGAATTGCTTTTAGCAAATGGTGGAGATCCCCTGTGCTTAGATGACGAAGGACGTAGTCCATTTCATTATGCATTCGATGGAAAATATTACAAAGCAATCGTGGTATTGGGCAAATATTGTGAAAATATTAGAAATGAAGATAAAGCAACTAAGCAGAAAGTGACATTTGGTAAGTTTTATCAAATGAATGTACCTATTTTATGTTTAATATTTTATTTAAATTGTTTGGTTTAGATAAACTTCTAATTAACAACGGAGATGTTATAGCAGAATATGCTTTGCTACATACTTCTGATATGGCTAATGAAGATACATTAAATGAAAACGAACTTAAGAAAAATGAAGAAGAGAGATTGCCTGATAACAGATACGAATATTCTTTTAATAACGATGACAACGATTTACATAGTCGCAAGCAATCTAACACAAATCTAGCAGAGCTTCGAATTCGCGAAGAAATGGATAAAGAAAAGTGCCTACTTAATGAAATTATTAATCAACTCTCAAGTTCCTTGAAATCCAGCTCTAAAGATCAAGAGATTAGCAATGAACATGTACAATACAAACAAAATGATACAAGTCCCTTGTCTATATTAAACGCGGATAATAGTACGATTCATGATATGAAGGATAATTTTTCGTTAAAAACTAGAATGAGAAAACGGACTCTTACTCCGAGATATAAACGTAAAATTTTTGAACAAAACAACGCTAGAATTCCATTAATACCTGCATATGATCCAAATGATTCTATTATAAGCAAATCACCAAATTGTTTAATTGAAAAATCGTCAGAAAGAGAAGGGAGATATTTATCTCCAAACATAATAAACAAGGAATCAAAATTTAGAGCTGTTACACCTTGTATGACAAGAACTAAATCGTTTCAATCAGAATTTAATTACGGAAAAGAAATGGCAAGATCTACTCCAAGAAGGAAAAAACGATTTTACAGACAATATTCTTCATTAAGAAAATTTAAAAGAAATGACGAACTTGCGTCATCAGAAAACACAAGTCCTGACTCTTCTAATTCCTTATCACCAGATCAAAATCGTCCATATAAATTGAATTATAAATTTAATAATCATGTGGCAATAAAATTACACGAAAATAAATATGATGACGATGCGCCAACAAATTCACATTTGATTGAAAATAAGAATGGCATTGAAAAATATGAGGTAAAAGAAAACTTAACGAATTTATGTAATAACAATTTGGAAAATATAAAATTAGAGAATGTAGACTGTATAGAAAAAAATAAGGAAGATTCAAAGGAAGATGATATTTTGCAAAAAGAAATTATGGAAGAATTAAAAAGCAATAATAGCCTACATAGTTGTAAAGAATATTTTAGTACATGCTATTCAAGGTAATTGTATTTCATATGTTTCCTCGAATAAATTGAGTACTCGCAGAACCCTAGGGTTTTAGTGTAGGCTACACTATACTGTATTTTTTTATTTCTTCGATAGTTTCAAATCACAGTCATACACTAGTGTGCAAGAAGAGTATAAACACGAGTATCCGGACGATGGTATAAATTTCCTGGAACGTAGAATTTATACACTACCACGCTGGTAAAAGATTCAGGCCAATTACGTAATTTCATTTTAATGTTGATTGTAATTAGTGATAAGTATTATTATTTTGATTTATTTGCAGCAAACCTGTAGACGATTGCGATACAGCCGACAAACTGTGTAAGACAAAAGATATTTAATTGTAATATGTAGATTTCAAAATGACATTTTACCAATTTTCTCAGGGCCACAATCGCTAAATGTAACTACGGATGTATCCATAGAAAACGAAGTAATACGAAAACAATTAATTGATCTAGGTGATAATCCTGGACCAATAACCAACACAACGAAGCAGTTATATTTAAAGCGACTTACATATTTAAAAAGCAGGACGTGTAATCAATTATCATCTAAACCTATTCATTCTAGGTCTCCTTCGAAAGTGAGTTACAGTAAATGTGATTTGAATCCTTTTCTCATATATGGAGACTGGGTGAATTACTTAGAAAAATACAGAATTACTGAAAAGAACGTTTTTAAAGAATTTTTTGTAGTAAATCCTTCTAGAAAATGGAGAGAAGGAATTAGTAAGACTTGTTTTAATTATCTACTCTTAGATCCACGTATAACTAAAGATTTACCCTCGCGTGCAAAAAGTATGACAAATTCCGCAGTCTGGTCTACATTCCTGTCTTCTATTTTTTATGTGGGTAAGGGTACACGGAATAGACCATATTTTCACCTTAAAGATGCATTCGATGCATGGGTTTCAAATCGAAGGTCTGAAAATACAAAAATTCAAAGTATTTTGAACATTTGGAATGCAGGATATGGAGTAATTTGCTTGCATATTTATCAAAATACCATTCCAGTAGAAGCTTATACACGCGAAGCTGCGATGATTGATGCTCTTGGAGTAAACAAATTAACTAATTGCAAACATGGTGATTATTATGGAATAGCAGCAACATGGAACATAATAGAAAAATGTAATTTTGGGAGATACTTGTTATATCGAGCAATGCACATTTATCTACATGAAGGAGAGAGACAAATATTTCCTGATAATATGTAAAATTTAAACTATATTGTAGTCAGTGACCAGAACTTATTATATGCATTAATATGTTTATTGCTCGTGCATATAAGCATAAGTACTATTTGTATATATAAAATGACTATGATCTCTTCATATTTGTATTACAGCAATAATTGTTCTATTTTTATCTTTGTGATGTAGTTATACTTAATAGTTTTAGGATAGCTTTTAGATTAATCAATACTATTGTAATCTCCACATGTAAATCGGTGAACAACGAATATATTAATAATTGACCAATAAATAAGTGCAATATAAAAATACATAAATAAATGACAGAGCAACAATTTGTTCAAAAACTATTCAATGTGTTTTTAATTTGAAAATTATTTTATTAAACTACGTTATTTAGGTATACACATCATGTTTACAGATATGGTCTTTCTGCATCTGTATGTCTTCTTCTCTTGTCTCTGCATCTAGGATACCATCTATGTTTTGTAGTATATGTCATTTTTGCGAGTTGTTCAATGATCTCATCCTTCTTCTTATGGATAAAAACTTCTGCAATTTCTTTTTCACCAATACATAAAACAGAGTTTGACATTTGTTGTTTTTCTGGTAATGGTAATGAATATTCATAAGGAAAATCTTGTTGCGGATGCCAACAGACAATCATCTCTTTATTTATTGGCACAACAATTTCAGGAGGCAATTTATTGGTACTTAAACAACGTTTGTTGGATATATTCAGAATACGTGCAACTCGCAACATAGTATTCATCTATTCAAGAATTAGACAATCGATTAATTTAGTTTTATATTACAGATATTTACAAGTAAAAATACAATTAAAAGATTAAATCACTTAACCCTTTCACAGCTACTGGGACACATACATGTTTTACGATTTCTTACAAGCGAGACATATATGTCCCAGCATATTTTTACAATAACAAGTTTGAATACTTAAAGAATGTAATAATTGTCAACAAATATTCCATTAAGAATAAAAACAAAAGCCACTGTGATAGGTATAAAGAAAATATAACCTTAAAATTGTATACAATTATTTGTTAAAAGTTGATGTATTTATACTTCGAATATGTTTTTGATTGCTTTGAATTGTTTAACAACAGAATGGTAGTAATAAACACTGTAAATTATATAAGTGCACACTTAAATCGTTACAAAATGTCTGGTTAAGCTCAACAAATCTCAAGTTGTTTGGTGTTTCTTTCTGTTCTGATCAATCGTGATTGCTTAGGTCTGGATTAGGTTTGAAAACAAATATTGACTATCAGAAGTAGCACTGGAGTGAAGGATGTTATTAAACGTTTTTAATAAATCGAAATGAGATAAAAAGAATAAGAAAACATACTTTTTTTTAACAGCAGTAAGATTATAATTAAGCCGGCAAAATGAAGAATGCAGATTTTGATTATGAAGGTTAACTTATTGTCTTAAACCTTATTCTATGTTTAGCTGTGTATTGTATACAAATTGTATGGTAAATTTATTTGTTTACATAGAATTTCATGGCATTTTATTGCTTACAGATAATATCTTACCTATCACAGCAGTAGCAATTACAGTAACAAATATTCTAACACCATATATTGTAAGAATATGTGAGATTAAAGACCGTGGAAAGAAATTAAATTTTATTAATAATAAATTATTATTAGCAAAAAGAAAAATGTTTAATGTGGATAAGCATATAGAACCAAAAATAGGAGATGTAAGGAAAATGCTAAAGAGCCATATAAACTTAAATGTTAAAGATCTTATAAATTTCTTAATGTTGTGGATATATTTATGTTTATTATGAAACTTTCTTTTTGTAGGCAATTGTAGCATATGACAATTTAGAAAAAGATATTAATCTGCCTTCCTGGTTTTGTAGAGGGATTATTTCTAATACCATACATAATTTGGGGGATAAATATAATATTTTCCTACCCGATTATGGCACTTCTGTAGAATTACACAGAGAAGATTTTGTCTTATGTTCAACTGATTTAAGTTTGGAAGGATATTTAAGTTATACAGTGGGTTTATACAATGTTTTACCTACTGCTATAAACAATGATTCAATAATAGAAGAAGAAACTTCAGTTCTGTATGATTAACTTTGCATTATTAATTAACATTATTTTGTTCATTTATTGAACCAATTCTGTTAATTTTGTACATATCCAAAGAGTTTTAGACGAATGGAGTACAAAAGCAGTTCAGTTTGCAAAAGAATTAATAGCTGCATCTACCACAATTTATTTTGATCATGTAGCATCTGATCAACATGGCAAACAATATGGTGAATTTTATCTGAATATAGAGGACACCATAATAAGTTTAAGCGAGGCTTTAGTTGTCAATAATTATGCCATTTATTTACAAAAAGGTGAAGTAATAAGTTTTTCTCCATTACTTTGTTCCTTTACTATATTTATGCTTTGTCTTCACAATGTATAATGTTTGATATCTATACAGAATTGCTGACATTCATAAAAAATTCTAAAAACTGTGAAGAATCACATAAACAAGTGATTAATGGTGAAACTATATTTTATGCGAATGTTCCAAATAATTGTAAAAGTAATGGTGAATCTCATAAACAGAAAAAAAGGTTTGTTCAAATATAGAAGCAGTAACTTATTCAATTAACATTCTATTTTTGAGTGTTGCTTACTATATCTTATTTTGAAACAGATTTGTAAACAAGAGACTTGGAGTAAAAGAAAGAGAGATGGAAAAAGTATTAATCTATGGACAAGTTAAATATGAATGTTTGAACGTTATTTCAGATCTAAGATTTCCATCTGAAATACACAAGGTACAAATAAGTAATAATACTGTTAGTTTTAGAGTAATCAATATACATCATATTTTCAAGGCTTGGAATTCAATGGTACAATCGTCTGGACTAACAAGAATTCAATCATATATTTGTCCTGCTATAAAAAAAGGTTTAGATGTAATAGCAATTGGAACAGAAAAATCTGGTAAAACGTTTGGCTATGGATTTACTATCTGTGGTCTCCTGGCTAAAAATTCAAACGTAATAATATTATATTTGCAATAATAGCTTTACATTAATATTAAAAATTACACTGATTTTTATTTATTAAATAATTCATACTTTCAAATAGCTTTCTAAAGGAGTGAGTCCATCTGCATTGATATTGTGTGCTTCCTCTGCTGCAGTATTAGAAGTTTATGAAATGTGTACAACATTTTTAGAAAGCTATAGAAATATAAGATGTGTTGCGGCAATTAATGGTAAATCAAGAACTACATTAGTGGTAGGTAAATTTTCTAAATAACATTTTTCAATGTAAACAAAAGTACATTTAAGCGATGAATTCAGGTTGAAATGTATAATGGATGCCAGATTTTAATATCTACGCCAAGATTTTTATCACGTTTCATGGATGAAAACAAAAAGTTATTGAATTTTGAAAATCTTCAATACTTAATTTTGGATGATGGTGACACTATTTTGGACAAATACTTTGACTCCGTAAATTTTCATGTTTTTCAATCATTTGTTTCTCCCGATAAAAGTATAATCTTCGCTTTTAAAATAAAAATGTGATTTTTTAGATAATTAAATTGTTTAAGAAACATAAAGTTATTTGTAATAGAGAATTAAAAAGTAAGAATATATTACAAATTATAGTAACTGCTAAGAATTGGACGCCACGCCTAAAACAAATTGCTCGTATTTTAATGGACAATCCATTCATATGTATAGCATCTTTTATAGAAGCTGCTATTTATAAATCTATACTTCCAAAGATGTACGTAATGAATTCGAAAATTAAAAATAAAAAGATTTTAGGTAAAACTCATTTAATTAAAACATTTAAATAATTGTATTTCTATCGAATTATAGTGATAAAGAAAAAATCTTTTTACTACAGACTTATTAGGCGATAAGTGTACGAAAGTAAGAACTATAATAGTTTGTGTAAATAGCAACGAGGCTAAAGAATTGCACAAATTTTTAAGACAATATAAAGACACTCTTTTAGCTCATGAAGACATGAATATGTTGCACATACAAGGTACGAAAATATAAATTTGTATAATATTATCATTATTATTAAATTATATTTGAAATTCTTCTTCCCACTGTAGGTATCAAACAATGTTGGGATGCTTGTGTAACTGGTTCCTATTCAACTTTAATATGCACAGACGAAGTATTAGCAGACATGAATATTACAAATGTAATGTGGTTAATACATTATTCGGTCTTTCTGCGCTTTAAGACTCAATTCAATTTTCGGCATTCGACGCTCTACGAAAGTTTAAAATTGGTATACTGCTTTGTAATAACAAGACGTGCAAAATTTAATGATAAATCACTAACATAAATATTTTCAGGAAAAACCTAACTGCGAAGTAACTGTTATGGCAGATGAAAACAGTGACAAACAATTTTTAAGTATAATAAAGTTAATGCAAAGAATGAATGTTTTAATACCACCAAATATGTTAACAAATATTGAGGTATTTATGAAAAATAATATCAGAATTACCTTACTCATACATCTGCGAATATAATGTAAAAAATATTGAATTAATTTGATATCACATTTTAATATTTTTTAGCATATAACAGCAACTTTGGACAAAAGGAAAGAAAATTATCCTATTTGTACTAATATAAAGTCGCGTGGTTTCTGTCATGAGAAGCATTCTTGTGGATTGAGACATACAATCATTTTAAAAAATGACGCACCAATTATCGATATTGGAATGTAAGTTGTTTTGTAAGTTCAGTAGAAAATTTTAATTCAGACCATTCTTTTTATTTTAGAAATGACAAAGTGAAATTTAGAGTACTGAATATACACGATGTTACACACTTCTCTGCAAGAATTATATCGTACATTAAATCTGATACATTGGAAGAAATAGAAATCTCTAATGTAGAATATATGCAAATTGCTATAAAAATTCAAGAGATTTATTCGCATGTAGAGAACAGGTATACATAGATATTTAAAATAAAAATGTCAATGTTTCCTATGTTCTTTCATTTATATTTGTTGCTTATTCCATATCTAGGAGAAAATGCGAAGTAATAGATGTAGGGTGTATATGTGGTTTAGAAGAACCAATAGATAGTTTCAAGAGAGTACAAGTTGTGAATATTCAGAGAGAAAACGACACAGATAAGCCAAAGTTTGTAGATGTGAGGTGCATGGATAATGGAGTAATTTTGACAAGATTGAATGTTCGTCATCAAGTATAATATGTAGAAATATAGTTAAAAGAAATACTGTATATGTATTTAATACGTTTCCATTTTAGGCATATAGATTATTACACTTGCCAGAAGAATTTGTAAAATATCCAACACAAATAATGGAAGTATTTGTAGTTGGCATAGTTCCTCATGATGACGAGTATAATTGGAATCGTTGTGCATTTGACGCTGTGTATGAGTGGTTCCAAAACAATGTCGATGAAAGGTCTTATGTAATTGGAACGGTAAGTTATTCTCTTTATGTGTTTTATAAGTTATGCAAAATGAATATAATACAAGATTAAATACATAGGTTAATCTACATCTGAAAAACACAATATGGGTGAACACATTGGAAGTTGGAACAAAATTGATTGGATATAAAGATATCATCGGTTCCTCCCTAAAGACAGAGTTGCTGAAACAGGATCATGCTATTGAAAACGTTAAACATTTAAGTCAGATGTATCAACTCTGTAAAGAAGCTGGTTGCAAAGAAATTAATGGCTGCAATTTAAATCTGCTAGTAAATAAAAACATGTAAAGAGCGAATTTTATACATTCACAACATAATAAAGATTAAAAGCGATAAAAACCGTTTCAAAGGCTTATTATTCTTAAAACTTTACAATATTTTCAAATGATTTAATTCATTTATTAATGCTATTTGTTTTTATAATTTCTTAAATCAAAACATTTTTCTTTACAATTCATTTATCACTTGAAAACAATGTAAAAAGGAACTTAATTTAATACAAAGAACAACATTTAAAATAACTAATATACAATGCCAAATATATGATTCATGTAGATGTAAGATTTTTCCAATTCTATACAATAGTCAGGTACTCGGAGGCAAGTTGCATTGGGTCAACATGATAAGAGGTAACTAAACGAACTTTTTGACCGTCCTGTGTTGTAAATTCAATTGCTTGTTCGTTTTCGGTGATTCCTGGTTGCTCTGATTCTTCCATTTGATTGATCGTTGCAACTGCATTTGCGTCCGTATTTTCATCCTATTATGTACATATAATTACACGTGATATTTTTAGTAAAATAAACATAATATCATTTTAACAGGTTGCTGTACTATGCAAAAATAACGAGACAAATAAGTATTAAAATGTTATATATTAAAATAGATTTACTCAAAAGTATTACCTCTAACGCTTTTACGATTGCTTCTGCATCTGTTTCAACATTTGATATATTTCTCAACTTTCCTTCTTCTGTATTACTAATATCAACACTTTTCATATCGGAGTCATGGTTAATATGTACACTTAATGGTGCTGCTAGTTCATCTGTAATCACTCCAGGATGAACTCTAATTTCTTGACCATCATTCAGTTGATTTACAAATTGAGTCTGAGATAAAAGCTGTCGAGCATCTTGAATCGAAAGAGGAATTGGATTACCTTCTTCATCTGTTATCTACAAATATGAAGACTAATTTTTTCTGTTCTCCCTCTTTAAAACGTTTAATATTTAATTCATCTTTACCTGTAGCTGAAGATCGGATTCAGAAAGTTCGACATTTATTCGTTCGTTTGAATTATTGTTTCCATTGTTGTGAGTCGTATTGGTAAGTATTCCATCACTCTCGATATTTAAATGCGGCAATGACTGGTTCGCATTCGATTTTTCATCCTTTTTCCTCATCATTCCGGCATCGACTGAAATGAAAATAAAACAAATAATACTAACATAGAAACTATGTACAATTTCATATTAATAGTTGTAATAGTGACATAGTAAAATTCTCCATTTTTACCGAAATGCAAAGTCCGAGACTGATTAGGATCATCTGGATCTTGATAAGAAACGTATATAATTTGTTGAATACCATCTCCGGATGTTTCATCTGTCGTAATAACTTGAGCCATTTGGTCAGTCAACAAATGCTCGTCGGATCCCTGGGAACTTGGTAAAATTTGCCAAACTTCTCCAATCGGAGATCCTTCTACCTCATCCATTGCAGAAACTTTGGTTTCTCTGTGTACCTTGAAGCAACTCGGTAATAATTCCATGTCATAAAAATTAGGAGAATATAGCCCACAAAAAAGTTAAAAGAATGGTTTAAATCGTATGACTGCTTTACCCAAAGTCATAGACCATTAAAATTCGCTTTTATGGAATTCAATGTATTCTTTTAAATTTATTATGGAGTATCGTATGAATAAATTTAATCATCTTACTTTTTTATGCTTTGTTAAATTCGAACAATCTGCGAACGCTTTTCCACAAATCTCACAAGAGTAAGGTTTCTCCCCTAGTAGAAAAAAGCATAGATTATGTTTGAAGTGTATACTAAAACTTAAATAAATAATTATATCACAATTTTACTATCGATGAAAGCAAAATATAATTGAATATGAAAATACCAGTGTGGAGACGAAGATGTTTTTTCAAAGCCCACTGCTCCGTAAAACCGCGATTGCAATGGGCGCACTGAAAAGGACGCTCTCCTTTATGTCTGCGCACATGGCATTTCCAAGTGTCCTTGTGTAAAAAGCATTTTGCACAAAATTCACATTTCCAAGGACGCTCGCCAGTGTGACGTTTAACGTGAAGCTTAAATTGCGAGGAGGTAGTGAACTTTCTTCCACAGTAATCGCAACAATAAGGTTTTTCTCCTGTATGAATTCGCATATGCTCTTGCAGATTCCCATTTTGTGAAAAACTTTTATGACATACTTCGCATGTATATGGCTTGTGACCCGTGTGCCACCTAAATGTAAAATTAGTCGTTTATTCATTTGTCGATATAATTTTTCCAATTGAATTGTTTCTGTTCCTATAGTAACCTGTAATGCAATGTGAGACTAGTTTTGTGTGCGAACTGTTGTCCGCAAATTTCACAAAAATATTTTTTCTCGCCCGTATGCGTAGACTGATGGTTAATTAAATTTGCTTTTGTTTTAAAACTAGCATTGCAGGATTTACAAATGTAAGGTCGGTCGTCCGAATGTACAAGTTGATGGCGTTGCAGTAATTGTTTGTGTTTGAAACTTTTTCCGCACTTGTTGCAAACAAATCGACGACCATCGTTATGTTCTGCCTCTTTGTGATATACTACAGAACTTGGATGATTCAGAACTTTTCCACAAATATCACAGGGATACTCCTTTTCCAATTTATTCCTCTAAAAAACGGTAAAAAAGGTTTCGCTGATCGCGTCTCTTATTCTAGGCGTTTTAATAATATTGTACTACTTACATCGTGTATCGGCATATGAGCCTTTAAAGCTGTTTGTTGAGTAAAACTTTTATTGCAAATAGTACAAATAAATAATTTTTCGGACTCGTGAACCATTTTTACATGTAAATCGTGAGCTTGTTTCGTTTCAAACAATTCGTCGCACTGTTCGCATAAAAGAGATTTCTGGGAATTGTCAGAAATATTTGAAAATTGATTCGTACGTCGTTTTTCTGATAAAGAAGGTTCAAGAACATCGACAATATTATGATCCTCTTCGGATAAAGGTTGCTTCGATTCTGAACGTGGATTTTGAATATCACTTTCGAAACTTTCATTGATATCATCTCCAGTATGATGACTTGCTTTTTGATGTAATTCCAAATTATCTTTACTCGTAAATAATTTTTTACATTCAAAACATTCGTATTTTATTCCCTTATGGAAACTCCTAATTGTCAGAAATATTTTAATTATTTCAATTGTAGTTATTTGAAATACATAAGCAAACCATTTGCTTACTTGTGTACAATGTATCTGCTACGTTGTAAGAAACCTCGACCACATAATTGACATGTGAATTTATTTCTCCTACGACGTAGCTTTGGCCGACCTCGCCCTCTACCTCGATTTACTATCACTAATTCTCCCAAGTCTTTTCCTTCCTCAGATTCTAAGTGACCAATTATTTCTGAAATAGATAAATAAATAAATAAATATTTGTAAGTTAATGCAATAGGATAATTGCTTGTCACCTTCTTGACTATCGGGAACAGACATATTTAATTGTTCCTCAGAATCTTCAACATTATCAGGCTGTTCATCATCTTCTTCATCAATTACTCCTTCTTCCTTATATATTCTTTCTAGTTCCTTGCCTTGGACTGCTTCCATGTATCTAAGTCATTCCATACTCTATTATAAAATGATGGCAATTACAATAAGCTTTTCTGTTTTTAAAAAATACCTTTTAGGAACCTTACGCTTCCTGCGGCGTCTTCCATCTCCATCTATCTCATCTATTTCTTCTTCTTGTTTATCTTCTTCCTCTTGACTTCCTCCTTCTATTCCATCTTTTGCTAATTCCTAAAATTTAATATGTAATATAATACGTGTCAAATAAATATATATTAAGATTTCTAACCGTAGATATGTTTTCTATATGTGTTTTTGGTGGTCGTCCTCTCTTTCGTTTCGGTTTATTTAATCCTTCCATTTGAAGACTCATTTCATGTTCCGCAGCATACATAGAACCATCTGGCATTACTAAAAAAACAAATAACACAATTAACAATCAGTCTATACTTATTCAATTAAGATTTTAATAACAAAACCCTACTTTTTATGATAATTTGTTGTTCAAATTGATCTTCCTCATTATACTGTGAAATATTATCTAACTCAGAAGTTTCTGCTACTGCTTCAGTGTCTTCTTTTCCAGTACGAAGTCGCTCGCGTTCAGCCTTACGTTTTTGTTCTAACTGATGCTTCCACATTTCACGAATTTTCCTCTGACCGTCCACCAATAGTTCAAAGAATTGAATTGTTGCCTCCAGTTGAATATTACAACCAGGGCAGATGGTACGTGGTAATTTACCATCATCTTGAATCTGAAATTAAATTTAATTCTAAATATGAATAATAAACATCTTTAAACAGTATCATAACCTCGAAAGGGAAAAGTGAATAATTTCTGTATTTTCTGTGTTCTACTATTTTTATATAACCCAAGATAATAATTGAAAATCCGAAATTTTTCATACCTTCGGACACCAATTGTTTCAAATAAGAAACTAAGGCGAGAAAATAAAATATTATCAAAAGATATATCACAATTGACGAATAACACCGTAAGTGTATACGAATAAAATATTCATTGTAATTTAATAATAGCTCGTTAACAATCAGATTCCTTACGAGAACGTGCGAAAATTCCTTGGTAATACGACAAAAATACGATATAATAAACAAGGTAAATAACAAACAAGGTCTAAAAAGTATTAATAGGAAATATCGAACATTTGATTCGTGTAGTATTTATATAGAAAGCAGGAAGTCAAGTTGCAGTCTGATGTTTCGAAGGCTCGTACCTTGAGCGGCAAGTACCGATTGACCATGGAACTCAAATCCGGATCGTCGTTATCTCCCGTGTAGAGCAATTCACCATTTCCATTATCCTCCGCACATAATCTACAAATCGTTGAATCATAAAGCCGTACTTCTGCCATGACTCTAAGGGAACTGTTCACTAACGACTAACATCGATATCTTAACCAAAGTGACGAGTGAGTATGTACATTCTACGAGTTCCTTCGTGTTGTGTGTTTTTGCTGTGCGCCATGTAACCTTACTTCGGGATTTTATACATAAATTCTCGGATAATGAATGAATTCTAGCTTTCTCATCTGTAATATTCTTTCATTGTACAGAGCTTGTACAGAGCTTGTACTCTCGCCATAAAAAGAACTTGTGTCACCTGGTGTTACCACACAAGCACGCTGCGCTGAGCCAATCAGCTTGCGCATCCACGGCATTCTACCAATCAGAGGATAAAACATGGCGACGCATTTGGGCGCTATGGACAAGTCTTTTTTATGGCTAGAGTCACGTACATGTATACATACAGGGTGTTCCAAAAACGTTGAAGGTCTTTGAAAGAGGTAGTTCGGGAAGTGATTTGAAACAATTTTTTCCTTAGCGAAAATGTTGCCCGAGGCTTCGTTAAGGAGATATTAACAAAAAACACTGACCAATCAGCGCTCATAAGCTAGCGCGGGCGCTCCAACGTATACGCGCGCTCTGATTGGTCGAGGTTTTCTGTTAACATCTTCTTAACGAAGCTTCGGACAACATTTTCGCTAAGGAAAAAGTTGTTTTAAATCACCTCCCGAACCACCCCTTTCAATGTGTTACAACATTTTTGGGACATCCTGTATACAGGGTGTTTCAAATCACACCCCCGAACCACCCCTTTCAAGGACCTCCAACATTTTTGGAACACCCTGTATACAATTTGTACGTGCATACATGTAATCGATTTTTTTCTGGTTTATCGACTATATGAAATATTCACTAGTATATCGATAGTTTATAATCGATAGATCGACATTTTACTAAAGATCGATAACGTATATTTATTATTTTTTCCTTGAATTGTATTACATACAATTGATAAAATATACAATTGTAAAAGACCCTTTATAATTTTTTATAAAATTGTCTATCAAAGTAGCAAGACACATGGCTTGACTTTTATTGTACTCTTTATTTCCTAATCATTAGTTTCTTGATTAAGTAGTGTATTATTTATCAGCATTAAAAATGGAACAAGAAGAAAATATACAAGAGCAAAATGAATTTTATACTGCGGCTGCCAATTATTGGGATGACATCCCACCGACAGTGGATGGAATGCTTGGTGGTTTTGGATTTATTTCTCAAACTGATATAAAGGGATCCACAGTATTTTTGAAGGCTCTATTCGAGGTGTCTGATAATTTATATGCCATTTAATAGCTAATTTTCAAATATTTCATCAACAATGATTTGGCTAATTTCAGTCAAAAAATCCTCCATCAAAAACCTCTGCGTTAGACTGTGGTTCTGGCATAGGAAGAATAACTAAGAACCTGTTGTTAAATTATTTTAAACATGTCGATTTAGTGGAACAAAATTCAAAATTTCTAGAAGCTGCTAAAACAAATTTAAAAAATTATTCTTCAAGAGTTGACTACTATCCCATTGGTAATATTTAAATTATTAATTAGTTAACCCATTCAGGATAGGCATTATACATGATACTTAGTATAAATGTATCATGCCCATTCCGAATGGATTGAAGAACATTTACATATAGTAATAGAGTCACATTTTAAGGACTCCAAAATTTTCATTTTACTACCAAGAAGTATGATGTCATTTGGTGTCAATGGGTTTTGGGTCACTTAAAAGAAGATGATTTGATAGAATTTCTCAAAAAATGTTTGTAAGTACTTGTTCCTTAATTGTTATATTGATTATTCTGGCTGATTAATGAACAAGATTTTTGTAGGTCAGGTTTGAGGCCTAACGGTTTGATAATAATTAAGGAGAATGTGACAAGTTCTAAAAATTTGGAAGTTGATACTAAGGATTCTTCTGTGACAAGACCTCTATCTGAATTCTATCATATATTTCAAAAATCTAATTTAATTTGCATCAAGGAAGAACAACAACATAAATTCCCACGTGGATTGTATCCAGTTTATATGTTTGCTCTAAAATCTGTTGATAATCTTTAAATTTGATTTAGAAATGACAATAAATTAAGAAATAAATTATTTCATTATTTTTACATTTATCGCTGTACTTCATTCAACGCACAAGATATCATGTAAACAAAATCATGTGTACCGACAACTGAACAGATATTATAGAAATTATTTAATCAACTATTTACATATAGTAAGACTCTTAGAGTCACGTGGTTTTGTTTATACGAAGTTCGAGGAATTGAATATATTAATTATAGCATTGTAAATTTAAGAACTGTTACAATTAAATATAAAAATATTTTAAAAAGTGAGTTTATTTTGGACGTATTTTTTCGTACACAAACCGTTGATTCGTATCTTGAGGGGAGGCATTTATGAGACGTTTCTTCACTGCATGAAAATGTGTTAAAGCAAAATTATACAGTTCGTTCTCCATTTTCCAAACGACGGATTTTTGAATTTTGACTACAGTTTCAGGTCGTGGGTTGACTTTTTGTGTAGTTTGGCGTAAGTGCGATTTATTATCTGAAACGTCACAAATTACTAACATTTCAAGAAATTAATATCTACATTGTTTCCTTCTTACTGTATAAAAAAGAATTGTAAGCTCCTTTAAAAAATCGTGGAAGTACAATTTGTAAAATTTCTACAAATTCTGTTAACTCCTCCGTCACTCCTACTAAAAGGTAATGATTCTGTAAATTTCTTTTAGCTTCTTCTAATGCCCAACTATTTCCAATTTCCCTGTTAAATAATATTTACTTAAATACTAACAGTCTGTTAGAATAATTATGCCTTTCATTATTCAATCTTACCAACATGCAGGATCGTGACCACATAAGAAAGGAATTTGTAACCACATATTATCAGGATCACAATCTGGTTGCCCAGCATCGATACACTCATCAAAAGTCTGAATATAATTAAAAATAAAATTATTTGCATGTCAAATGAGAGTTTGAACTAGTAGCTACTAACCTTTGTGTCACCATGCTTTTTTCTAATTAAATGTGGCCTGAAATTATCCCCATATCTCAAAAAATAATAATAAGAGACAAACCTATCCAAAGGTTTTCGCAAGAGATTTATGTACAAAGGCATCTGTCTTATTCCAAACCTTGAAATATACACTTAATTTAAGGTAATAAAAAAACACATTTTCTATAATAAATACCTTTGTTTACTCACTTTTCGAAATTTAAAAATGCAACGTGACCATGATAGAAGGCTGGTTTCTTTGTGCTCCATTCAGTTATATTATTCGCAAATTGAATCTGCAATTTTTAAATGTACAATCAGGAGATTTTGTAATAAAGTAGAATGAATAAGAAAATTTTAATATTACCTGATTCGGAAGCGTAAGAGTGTGCATGTTATTGGTGACATTGATATGTAAAACATGATATTTATTTTGTTTACACAAATCGTAGACTAAACCTACGAAACTGGTGGATGCTGTTTTTGGTACCCTATTGTAGATAATGACGAGATCATCGAGAGCTGACAATTTGTAAGATTGTTCGCTAACTCCAAGCCCAGTTTGAACATTGTTCTGTTCATGTGTGACGGCATTGTCTGGAAGTACGATAGGATAACCTATGTTATACCATCACCTTCAACAGAATGAAATATTAAAAGGATGATGGTTTTAATGCCACAAATTAATAAAATTACATCCTCTATAATAACGTGTACGCAATAGTTTGTAGTGATCCTCCAGAAAATTTACTTTCACTTTCAGATAGATGATCGTTATTGTGAATATCACTACCAAAATCCATTGTAATAGATAACTCCTATGTATCATTTTCTTTTAGACGCCGTTCATTTATTTTTCTTTAGGCAAATCAGAAAAATACACCAACAATTTTTATGATTAATGCTACCGTTAGTCTAGGTTAATACCGACTCCATACTACTCGAAAATTGCTAATGCACTGATAAATTATAGAAAAAAGGTTTGGTCTGATTTGAGTCAGGGGGGCCAAGCTCTGACGCAATGAGACCGGTTCAAGAGCTTGCGCGCGTATGAATACGTTTACACGGTTTCTGAATTTACTTGGTAAGGTCGATGGTGTAAGGACTCTTACATGTAAACAAGTATTGCGTGTTTATGTTTACAGAGTTTGAAATGAAATTAGTCAGGGTTTCCTGTAGTATCAACATAAAATATGGGTGTCCTTTTCCATTTTGACCCAAAAACGATTTGAAGGGCGGAAATACCCCTACGAAATAATTGTATTAAATGATATACAGGGTGTCCCAAAAATGTTGTAACACCTTGAAAGGGATGGTTCGGGAGGTGATTTGAAACAACTTTTTCCTTAGCGAAAATGTTGTCTGAGGCTTCGTTAAGGAGATATTAACAGAAAACACTGACCAATCAGAGCGCGAGTATGCCGGTTGAGCGTAGGCTACGCGATAGGCGGCCGTGCTCATACGCTACCGCGGCCGCTCCAACGGTATACGCGCTCTCTGATTGGTCAAGATTTTTTGTTAATCTCTTTGAATTTGAATTGTTAATTTCTCTGAAACCGTAAGAGATATTAAACAAATTTTAAATACAAAATTGAATGGTTTTTATTATATGACACCGTGGTAAGAAATAAAAAAAAATTGAGTTCAATAATATTTCCCCACGGAAATAGTTACCATGGTTACCATCTTTCACTAAAGTCGGTAAAACAGGTGGCTAGTTATAGTAGACGGTAATCGAGTTTACCATCTTGGTAATAGATATAAATATATGAGTTTGTGTCATAAAACTGGCGCTCTTAGTCGCTCCAAAGAAAAATAGAATTATAAATGAAAATTAGAAGTACTTCTTAGGGTGCAATAATATTAATTGTGTGGATAAATTATAAAAAAAAGAAAGAAATGGTTTTCCTTGTTTTGGCGCCATACATTGTTTCCTATAGCTACAGAACTGCGCGCTCAGCTTTTTTCGAATATTATAACTTTGAGGCGCGACTTTTGACAGTATTTCTCCATAAGCTCTGAACTAATATGAATAAAAAAGTCCTTTCTGAAACTCGAAAACTATATCCATCATCTGACAAATTTTTAATAAAATGTTATATATCGTAGTAACCTCTGCGTCACATGCACCCCTCTGTAATCCATAATGAACGATTAAAATGATCATTAATCGAATTAAATATTCCCGCAATAACGCGAGAGGAATCTGTTCTAAACGTAGCTGCGACTTACGCACGTTTTATTTGTATAAAAGTTAATATTTTGCTAACGATCGATTCGCAAAGACGATAAAGGAAGACCGAGCATACGCCTGCGCCACGTTCTGTACACATGTACGTACATAATCTTTTATTCCAAGTATTCATACGAAGCGTACAGCAGCGGAAACGAAGTATGTAGCTGGTTCTGTAGCATTTCATTTTTTTTGCACGCGATCATTACGAAGTGCCCGGGACGATCAAACGTTCGCGTAAACAGAGAAAACAATTGAAGATGCGCGACAACGTAAGTTTTTCACGAACAATGGAGTTGCTCGCGAGGAGACAGCTACCACTTACCACACCGTTGCACTAACAATCGATCTATTGCACCCTATGTTCCTTCCAATATTCCCCCCACCCTTTTCTCCCGATATCTTTCGCTACTTTTCTTACCATCTTTGTTAACATTTCGAAACGTACGACAAACTGGCTGCGACGCGAAACAAGAATCGAATGCGATGCAATCTATCGAAAATGAACTGTTTATTTTGCAGGAAGGATTGACGTTATATCTATTGCTGGCGTTAGTTCTATGTGCAGAGGTACACACAACGGGTACGAGACATCTGATCAAGAAAAGAAATTACAGCGATCAAAGCGTGAGAGGTTATTTGGCGGAGGTAAACAAACGTGTAAAGGGCCTAGCCGATTAAGATGGTCGAAATTGTCCTTAGAGATTTTTCAATAGCTCTTGAATCATTCGAAAGCTGACCAAGAAAAACCCTTCTGAGTAAATGAGTAATGAGTAAAATTTAAAAATTAAAAAATTAAAAAATTGTTTAGGGTAGTTACAGGGTAAAATAGATTTTACGTTTTCCGGCGCATTTTCCGGCCTCGAATGCGTTCTAAAATTCTGAAAAAAATCTGACACATTCCGGATCCTAAGGCGCATTTTTGAGAATTTTCTCAGATTTTTTTGTTGTAAACTGTGGTCGTAAAAAATTAAAAACCTCAATAAAATCGGAAAAACATTTTTTTCTCAAAAATACGAAGACATGCTATTCTACTGTTTGGTTCCCTGATAAAGTACTATAACAGATAGTGTCGTCAATTTTCTTAAAATTTTTCGTTCGGCTGCTTCATTGTCGAAAACAATAAAAACTCGCAGCAAAAACGTCGAAAAAATTCAGCTTTTATTGTTTTTAATTTCTTACGACCACAGTTTGCAACAAAAAAATCTGAAAAAATTCTCAAAATTGCGCCTTAGGATCCGGCATGTGTCAGATTTTTTTCAGAATTTTAGAACGTATTTGAGACCAGAAAATGCGCCGGAAAGAGCAAAATCTATTTTTCTTGGTCAGCTTTCGAATGTTTCAAGAGCTATTGAAAAAGCTCTAAGGGCAGTTTTGGCTATCTTAATCGGCTAGGCCCTTTGTCCGAGTATTTGCAGAATCGTCGATTAAATGGGAGATTTGTTTTGTTTGCAGCGGACTTGTTGGTGGAACGAAGTCTGCAAGGAGGAATTTCACAGTAAATTTCGATGTCGTTGTCCGCGGTGGTCTTATTGCCGTGCCCCTGGCAGATACTATGACGCGCATTGCAGCATGACGCGTACCGGTTACATATGGACTCAACCGGAGACTTCGTTGGCGCTCGAAGTCAATAAATGATTCGCCTTATACGAATCTTTTCATTAGCTATTCTCTTCCGAAATAAACGATTCAGGGTATATCGAATTCGCGTTTCCGAGTAGTCGATCTTCATAGAAATTGTTTCTGTCTAATGTTGATATCGTTTCGATTTTCATTTGAAATGTTCTTATATATTAGCAAGTTCATTTTGCGGAACGAAATTTAACGCGCACGAATCGTTACTCGCTTCTTATTTTATTTCGAACTTTTTCTTTCTCTACCGCTTTCACTTTCCACTTATCAAACAGAAATGTAAAAATGCAAATTTTAATCAAAGTTAAATATATACATACAATTATAATATCTAAACAAAAATTCTCTCAATTGCACCTAAATGTATTTTTTTTTGTTTCTTCTTACACGCCAAGAAAAAAAGAATAAAGTTATATCTTGTGTTTTTATTTAAAATATATCGATGTATATATAGTGCATATTTAAATATATGTACTGTATATCTCGTAAATTATAAGTGAATATAATTCCTCTCTTATACATTATAACTATAAATTATGTGATCTTTTAATTTTTTTAAATTAAAAATGTACGAAACGCAGGAATTCTAGTTCGCTTTTTATATGCAGATCACTGAAAATATTAATTAAAGTTTTTTATTAAGTACGTTAGAAACTGTTACAAACTTATGTTTACCACCAGGGTATTAAAACGAGAGTACTTAAAATATATTGCGACATTGAAATTAATAAGACGAGAGGTAGATTTTAAATCAATGATCTATACACGTTAAGCAAAATTCTTTTTTTATGAGCATGAAATATAAACTATATTAGTAGTTAAAGTACTTGTACATATAAACATCTTAGAGCATATCTGTTAATAAAAGTCGTGCAATCATGGCGAATGAATTCTGACAATGAAATCTCGTAAATATCATAATCACCGAGATAGAGACAATTTTTCCATTGCGAACTTTAGGTACAACCTCGATCTAGATTGTTATATATTTTTAGAAATTTTTTACATTGTACAAATATATAAATAAATAATTATTTTTTTTACGTTAAAACCAACTAGATTGATAGTAATTATTCTGTGCTATATAATTTGTACTATCTCCATAATTATAATTACTTATGAAAAATTACATATACAATATATTTATAGTATATGCACTGTGGGCGTAATAAAATTATCAGCGGTTTTTAAATTATTTTAGATATAACTATAAATATCTAAAACTAGTTTCATTTATTGCAATCAATTCCGTTTTTAATTGAAAATATTTTTACTTTTAAGATATACCATAAATTATTAGACCTTATTCTCCCTCTATTTCATACTTTTATATTTTGATTGAAAATATATTTGATACTTCAACATATTCGTATTTCTTAAATGCTAATATATGAAAATTAAAAAGAAAAAATGATTTTAAATATTAACAATTTAAATAAAGATCTTGTTATATACACATTTGAGATAAACGAAACTTCAAAATAATGATTATTGAATACTTTGATGTGTTCGTTTATACATATTTAAATTCATAAATACAAAAATATTTCTTCTATTATCTGATATACATTTAATATTCGCTACGGTTCCGAAAATGTAACTTTTCTTGTAAAATTATTGCACTACTGTAACAGAAGAAATAAATAAATAGCTGAAATGATATATTAATATTTAAAATACCTTTAGATGATAAAATTTAATTTGGCGATACCATCAAAGTAGTCAATAGAATAAATACAAATTTATGAATAGATAAATTACAGTTAATATCAATATGTGATAAAAAGTAAAGGGCTAATCACGTCCTATCACTGGAGAACTCCCCACTTACAGAAGCTTCGAATTTAGAGGAAACGTGGTTGATAAGAATTGTTATGCTGTCCTTGTGAGTTCATGATTTGGTACTTAAGAAGTAAATCGTGTGTAAACATCGCTGAAACGAATATTGATATTGACGCCTGCACAAGCGTGACGTCGTGCTTGCGTGAATAACGGGTTGCCTGCTGCTAGGGGCAAATAGGTCACTTCAATTAGTTCTGTTTTTTTTTTTCGAATTTGTTTGATCTGTGTTGAAATTTCCGATTATATTAAGAGACAAAGTGTGCAATAGACTATTTATTATATAGCTATTTAAAACAGCTCTTAATGACCTTCGCATAACGTCTTAGACAACGAGCGATGTTTATGCACGAGTCACCTCATTGATAGTTTTAGTACACGCAAAGCAATATTAATTCGTGTTGATCTGGATCAACCAATTGAACTCATCAACAAGACTAATCTACAATAGCAGATCATGTCTTAGATGAGAAGCTAATCATTTGAACAACATAATCAAACTAATTAAGTACTAATAAATGAACGATCTAAGACATAATCTACTATTGTAAATAAATTTTACTCGCGAGTCCAGCTAGTAGATCTAAGCTAACACTTACTAATATTGCTATTATTACTCTATTACAAATATAAATAATCAAATTTCTTTTTGAATACATTAGGGAGTACATTACTTCCAAAAGGTAAGTGGTCTGAGCTTCTTTTTTGATCTCTGAAATATCCCGAAGATAATCTTATTATAATTTCTAATCAACATAGTCGTCGTCGTCATCATCAACAAATCTAATGTCCATATCAAAAAACGATCCTTGCTTTATGCAAAGTGTTTCGATCCCGAAATCTGGGCTTTGAATATTTAACGAAGCATCGATATCTTTGTTATTCAGTTTTTTGATCTGAGCAAAATTTTTTAAAGGACTACCTGACAATTCCGTCATAGGAATGTTTACCACGTCCTTTTTGTTTTCGAACGACTGAGTGCAATCCATTAATTCTTTATATTTGCACTGTCCGTTTCTTGTATCCTCATCTTGATCTTTGATTAGTTTCTGATCCGAGTTCTGGTTTACGTTTGGAAAATTTCCTTGGTAAACTTTCTTTGGAGTAAGATTCAACTTTTCTTTATTGTCTTCATCGATATGAAGTATGTTTATAGGGCTTCCAAGAACGCTTTTAGAAGAATTAGATTCCTCGACTGGTTCTTCATCTCTACCTATACCGATCCTATCAAAACAAAGAAAGTGATAAACGTTGAAAGAAAAATTACGATTTCGATAATAATTTTGTAATTTTATATTTTTCCCATTGCATATAAATAAATCTTATCAGCTTACCTTCTGTTTGGAATAACACAATATTGTTTATGTTCGAGAATTCCAGATACAGAGTCCATGCTAACTTTAATACTAGAATCCGCTAAGAGTTTTCGCACAGGAAGTAATTTCTCGTATGCCCTTGTCCTGGAATTTCCAGAAGCTTCGTCGCGAATTAAATTTTCATAATCAAAACTTCGGCAACTTATCTCTTCGTTCTTAAAATATTTTTCGCTATCAACATGAAACAGTTATTGTCACTAAAGCCAATTGTATATCCCGAAACAATTTAATGGTATTAATGAAACACTGCAATACAAATATTTGTATTATTTACCCTTGCTCGAAGTCAAATTCGAATTCTTGGAAACTAGACAGTTTCATTTTTCTATACTCGGATGGTGTCAATGCAACGCCCTCGGTTTCATGAGTCAGAATGGAGTTTCTTTTGCTCCTGTAAATAAATAAATATTTTATCCGATCTACAGTGCGTACTTGAGTAATAAAAATTGTGAATTACCCTAAACAAAGTTCCTCTGCGTCAAGTTTGATCTCTTCGATTGGTGGAATCCAAACTAAAAAAGCAGGATCCATTCCTAGGTAAGAGCCAGGAACAGCGCTAGCATTTGCTACATTATAATCGTAGTAGTCTAATTCTAATTCCGAATCAGGATTAGCCAGACTAAATTCTGATCCCGGTCGTTGCATAAGTTTCTCCCAATTTCTTCTTTCTTTCGTTTCTTTTCCACTCCCCAAAGTCGATGGACTCGAAAGGACACTTCCAAGAACAGATTCCTACGTGTTTGAGAATGTTATTAAATATTTAACTACCTCTAGTATTTAATAATTCATGAAACGTACCTTTTCTTCTGAATAATTAGTTTCATTGCTTCCTTGTGTTTTCAAAGAATTATTGCTTCTGTTATCTTGCAATCTTTCAATTTCTACTTTCAACGTCTTTTCTTCCGGACCATTAAAATCTATAGTTTGCAATCTGCGCAATAAATATGTAAGGTGTAAGCTCTTATACGTTTAAATGTTTTAAACATGGTAATGATAATAAATTAAGCGATCGAAATATTCTGAATGCGAAATTGAACTCACTTTACAGGATAGGCATATTTGACTTCGGGTTTGTTATAAACAAGGATACTGGAAGCTAATAATAATTTATCACAATGGGATTTCGTTGACGTTATGGTTTTATCGGAAGAAGTTTCCACGGTTTCGTTCAATTTTAATGTACTAGAGCTCAGCGTGGCGCCGTCATTGTATCTATAGTTAAGAAATAATACTTGCTCTTCAAAATGGACAATATGTTTATATCGTAACAGAATTTCGAAATTTCTTAATATCCTTTGGAACTAGTTACTTGATTTCTTACCCAGTTAAAGTCTCGGTACTATTATATTGTTCTTCCGTATTGCACAAAGTATCTTTCGTTGAATCTTTTACGGTTGCCTCTATCATTGATATCATGTCAGAAATAATTGTACTTGTGGACAGAAACTTGAATCTCCCAGGCATTAGTTCTAGTTGCGATACAAAATTTTAAGTAATAGTTCGTTATAGTAATTTCTAACGTGTAATATTATTTAACAAGAGTATTTAACTGTAGAATGATAGACGAACATAATAAAGAATACAATTACTTATTTTTACCGGAAACATCGCTGAAAGTGTCCAGATCCTCGGCGATACGATACTTTCTGTATTTTATAATGAACTGCAAAGTCAAGAAGATAGAAATGACGAACATCAGGATTAAAAGCAAAGCAGTTACTAAATGCGCTGGTTTCCAAAAAATCCATTCCTTTTCAATGCTCGTTGGATTCGTTTCAGAAGGCACGACGGTTATACTACTTCCGTTTCTTTTTAAATACTTTTTATCTGCAATCGAATCACAGTGAGTTTCGCAATCTTTTAATCGCTTTAAATTATATTTAAACGAGACAAGACTGAAATGAGATGCGTTAATTACCTAGTACAGTTGCATGAGCAAGAAAACCACCGATGCAACTGTCTCCGGATGCCGTGAGTTCATCGCTAAAAAATTCCAATAGCAAATTGTCTCCACTGCTAATCACTGTCTTTGCAGTGTGTTGCGTTTTACCCAAAGAAATATCGGTCAAGAGATCCGCGTTTAAAGAATTCCCATCTCGGACACGAAAGTATTGTCCCGGGCAAGGGAATTGCAGCTGGTCTAAATATAATCCAATTACGAAATCCGTCTGCGCCTAAATGAATGAAATTAAATTAAAATGGTATCGATTTAGATTAAAAGTGATATCGGCATAATTTTATATTATATCGTTTTGGGAGTTGTAATGTTACCTGTAGGAGCCAGAAAGATCGACCAGGGCATGCTTGAGTATTGGCTGCAAGTATTTTTCTAGAGAGTTGTTCTTGCAGCATAACGCGGCACCCGCATCGACATTGAGGCCCAATTTCAGCCGCGATTTCCGGTTTTGTTACAGCTAAAGCTGCACCGTGGCATTCGGAACCTTCTATTTGATTGGACAACTCGTATTTATTAAAACCTTCCGAAAACATTTTACCGCACAACTCGGTTTCTACTGCCTTTCCCTATAAATTCAGGCTAAGTCATATTTATTCGTTTTATGGTTAATTTGAGTCAATTTTGTAAGGGGAGAAATGGGTTTAGGAGGAAGTCTTTTTAGTGATTTGCATGAATTTTTGTATTTTTATTATGTAGCTAGAAAACGTAGTCCTAAACCTATTTCGTCCCTCAAGGATAGATTTTGAGTGAGCTATTAATTATTGAATTATTGAATTATTTAATTATTGAATTATTGAATTATTTAATTATTGAATGAAATAGTAGAGGTAGACGTACGTGGCAAAATTTAGCTCCATACTTTGGAGGAGGAGTGTCGCAAAAACGATAGCGATTTCGAATTCCTCCGAAGCACGAGCTGCTGCAAGGACTCCAAGAACTCCAAGGACCCCAACCAGGAGCATCACCTTCATTTAACAAACCACATTGCGAAAATTAACGAAATTTCAAATGTGAATAACATATTGTAGCAAGTATTAGTTTGCCTGGAAAGTCCATGCCGATTTTTGGTAGGTGGTACACGTCTGTTTATATTGGAATGGTTGAAAACATTCAACATGGGTGTAAAGGTCCACCTTAAAAGGTGGAAAGGTCGTGGAACAAAATGCTACTTATATAATTCAATAAATATATATATAAATATATGTATATTCAATAATATATATCAAAATTGAAATGTGGCTTTGAATTTTTCTTAAAAATTGCCACGAACTTTCTGGACAGCCCAATATTTCAAAAGCTGTGTTGCGAAAGGTAGTTCTACCTTGAAATGGAAACGTAGGTATACAAGATATCGTGACATCCATCATGGCACCGGTGATGGCCTGGCTAACGTAGACGAAACAGTATTCGACAAAGGTTTCGGTGAATAGATCGCAATCGAAAGTTAAGGAGTGTCTGCCGGGTATCGATCTGGATTCCGTAATGTAATGGAGACTGGATGGCGAAGCAACTGAAGTAACGTCGGCTTTCAAACGGCCGTAGACACGGACACGATCGCCTTCCAGGCGACAGGAAGGATATTCGAAAAGGACGGCTACACCTCCCAGCCCTTCGCAAGGGTATATCGACCTTGCATGGACCGTCAATTTGAAGTCTTCCGACCAATACACCTGAAACCGATTTCCGAGGATATTATTAAAAAATGTTGTTTATATGTTGTTTATATTTCTACTGGTATTTAATAGAATAAAAGTGTTTAATATAATATTAGGGTGTCCCAAAAGTTTCTTTCGGTTTATTAACAAGTAATACACGCACGATAGTTTATGTTTTATGTTACATTATTGAATTGTGCACGATTCATTTTGCTCCATTACAACATGAATATCTATGAAATTAGATCGTCTATTTATATAAATACGACCACAGAAAATAGTTGAGTGTAACTCGCGAATGAAACTTTCGGGACAACCTAATACAATAACAGAAAACTCTGATCAATCAACGCGTAGCCTATTCTACTGCGGCTGTCTATCGCATAGCTTATTCTATTGCCTGGCGCTCCAATGAAACATTCTCATGTACAAGTGCGATAAAGCAGCTGCATGAATTGATACTTAATTGATTTATTTCCGTGGTATTTACCTTGAAATAAACACTGGTATTTGGTGCCGTCGGATTGACGTTGGAGGCTTTCAATCTGATCGCATAATTTCCAGGCAGTCCGAAAAATTCACACCGGAAGAGAATAGTCTTCGGCGGTACGAAACCTCTTATTTCCTCGTAATATAAAATCTGAGATGGTAGAACAAAGTATTAATTAACATACTCTGAATACCAAGTTCATTTTTCAGTTATTTGTTGTGGCATTAAATATTAATGTGAAATAAAGGAATCGAATAACGGAGTAAAACTGTTACCGCTCACTTGAGTATGAGTGTTATTCTGTAAATAACAAGCGGTCACGCTGGACCCGCAATATATCAATTGTAAAATATAGACAGCTACAGGAACATTTTCCGTTGGACTGCAACTCGTTCCATCGTATTTTACAGTGGTCGTGACGCGTTTATTTGGGTAAGTAGCTATTCGTTGGGATTCTAAAAAGATTGTAGGGGTCGGCCATTTCACGTCCAATATTTTACTCGTCTGCGAACAAAATACGGCACGTTTTACAATACTGAAATAATTATCGAGGGATGAAAACACGTAGATAAAAATTGTACGACCTGATAGAGGGAGGCAATAGGCACTGAAGAATTTTTGTATTTGTACTCTACTCGTAGAGCGTATATACCACCGCGAGTGAAATATCCGCAAGGTATATTAATCGAAATGGTCTCGTTCCTCGATGGCAATTTTTCCAATCGAATCTCACCGATTAATTCTGATATGTTATCGAGAAGGTACAATATTCTAAAAAACAATCCGAGATTAATACACAACATCCTATTCTTTTATTTCTATTTCTATTTCGGAAAATAATTTCTTGTTCTAAATATTATATTGAATTTCATTGAATTGAATATTTTATGTCATATAATGTTATGAATATTATGTTATATATTACATTATATAATGAATATTTTATTGAATTTTATTGAATTTCATTGAATT
>NW_026534838.1:3905769-3972449 GCF_026225885.1 Hylaeus anthracinus
ATTGAATTGAATATTTTATGTCATATAATGTTATGAATATTATGTTACATATTATATTATATTATTATTGACGCAGTTTAGAGCAAAAGTCGATGATTAAAAGTAAGAGTAATCCGGTGGACAAAATACGAAATTACTTTCCGAACAACCTAATTCATAATAACTGGCTCACCGCAATAGAGGCAACTCGTTAGAGACATTTTCTATCCGCTCAGGATCATTACCATTCTCCTTTAGTAATTTATCTGTACGATTTGCTTCCTTTAAAGTTGAATCCGATTTCACGAGAAGCACCGTAAGATCTCCGGAAAGAGCGACGTGAGAAGAGGGTGAATCGATGTTCAACACACCAAGCTCGTCTTCCTCTTTCATAATCGATTTGGCGAAACCTAAACTCCAAATTTTATTAATTAATCCCTTGTAATTATCCAACGCGCGTTATATCACAAAATTATAAACTAGATGGCGTTGACTGTTTATTTCTTTCCAACCCGTTAACAATTTCAAACTGGACAATCTCTATAAATAATTTATAAAGGTTTACCGTATTCAAGGAGGATAGTAATTAGTGTTCCAAGGAAGAGCCATTTAGATTTCAAATTCATATCCAGCTGGTCATCCGTGTTTCATTCCTGTGCAAATTATACATACAATATTTGAATAAATCGAGAAACCGACGGAAATCTATTTCTCGATATTATTTTTAGTATCTGCTATTCCAGCTTTTAACGCGCGATTTTTACCGTAAATTTATAGACGTACGATTTTCTCGTTTATTTCGACGCAAGCATTTTCTTCGAGAATTTTTCCCGGCTCGCAGAGGGAGAAAACATAAATGCACTGTTCGTGAACGCGCCACAGCAATTTACGCGAATCGATATCCAAGGATGTTTAACACGCGTAAACTTTCACTCCTTGTTCCTCCGATACTTTTTCATTTTCACGATTCAAAAGTGTCTCACGTCCTCCGGTGTAATTCGATCTCACGATTCATGGAATGGACACTGCAGCTATACAACTTCTTTCTAATTCATTTTCCGAGCTAAAAATTAACCGGCGAGAATTGCATTTATACGAATGAAACTAAAACGTTGAGCGAAATAACGTAAGATGAACTGTAAAAACGTATGCTCGTCGTTTAAAAATTTAATCTTTGACGAAGAAATACTATCAAACCGACAAAATTGTTGACGAACCAATGATCACTATAAAAAATTAAATAAAGTAAGTACAACGAAGTACAATATTAAAAAATATACGTCACGTGTTATTTAAATACATACAGCCGAGATACGAGTCTGAAATAAAAAGACGATATCTGAAAAACATTACATTTCGTAAAATAGGAAATCCAACACTGCCACGACATGGCGAATATTATAATTTCGATGGAAAATTTGCGAGCGGAAAAATCGATTGAAGACCATCAAACGCATTCAACAACTGCCGGTCTACCGAAATCTCTCCGACGAATTTGTTGCACCTTTCATTCTTAAAAAATCACACGATGGTACGCGATGGTACACGACGGATTTAATAATAAAATAGACTGTTGAATCACGCGTTTAACGAGAAGAAAAATATCGTGAATTATGGTCGGGATGTTGGGGTGAAACGCGAACGACTCACACGCGGTTCATAAGGCAACTAATTTGTTGCACCTTTCGTTTTTAAAAAATCACACGATGGTACACGACGGATTTAACGATAGAATAGACTGTTGAATTACGCGTTTAACGAGAAGAAAAATATCGTGAATTATGGTCGAGATGTTGGGGTGAAACGCGAACGACTCACGCGCGGTTCATAAGGCAACTAAAGCGGGGTCGACGGCCAGAATTCTCTCCCTTACCCTTATTCGTCGGCCACCCCACTACGAGCGTTGTCCTTTGGGGTAGAGAATTCTGACAAAACATCGACTTTAATCAATGGAGGGATTATATCGACCTGCATTTTGCTCCTCCACAGGAGTGCCTCTTTTCTCCCCGTTTTTGTTTTATTTTAAAGGGTCGTTGTTTCTCGCGTTTCACACAACCGCGACAACAATTCACATACTCCTTTTCTTTCTTCTCTTCTTTTTTTAATGATCACGGTTATTAGCGACCACAAATTACATATTTGCGTTTTAATAAATTTAGAAATATTTATATAAAATGAGAAGGTCCGTTTACAGCTATCGAACACGTTATTTATTAAACTTTAGAAATCTTGTTTTAGGTATTACGTTTACACCGAAATAAAAAAAAGTTGATAATTATAATTATCTTCTTATTTTCAAGAAAATTGTAACTGATACATTGAAAAATCTCAAATATTTTGTTACAGAGAAATTAACCGGTAAACAAAATTATAAAAACTTTTATTTCGAATAAATAATTAATATAACAATAATATTTGTTATTTAGATATTCAATCTATTCATTATCAAGAAAATTGTAACTAATGCATTCAAAATGTCAAATATTTTGTTACAGAGAAATTAACCGGTAAGTAAAATTATAAACATTTTTATTTTGATAATAGCTAAAGTCCATTTATAGCTATCGAACATCGTTATTTTTTAAACAATGTATATTATATCACTAAGATTAGTATATTACACAGCCTTACAATAAAAAGAAAAAAGAGACACAAAAATATTGGTAACTGATGTCACGGTGGTATAATATTTTCGTGTTTCTTTTTTTTTTTTTATTCTAAGGGTCTGTAATATACTAATATTAGTGATATAATACACATTGTTTAAAAAATAACGATGTTCGATAGCTATAAATGGACTTTGGCTATTTTCAAAATAAAAATGTTTATAATTTTACTTACCGGTTAATTTCTCTGTAACAAAATATTTGACATTTTGAATGCATTAGTTACAATTTGCTCGAAAATGAAAAGATTGAATATCTAAATAAAAAATATTATTGTTATATTAACTATTTATACAAAATAAAAATGTTTATAATTTCATTTACCAGTTAATTTCTCTGTAAAAATATATTTGACATTTTGAATGCATTAGTTACAATTTGCTCGAAAATGAAAAGATTAAATATCTAAATAACAAATATTATTGTTATATTAATTATTTATTCAAAATAAAAGTTTTTATAATTTTATTTACCGGTTAATTTCTCTGTAACAAAATATTTGAGATTTTGAATGAATTAGTTACAATTTTATTGAAAATAAAAAGATAAGTAATTATCAACTTTTTTTTATTTCGGTGTAAACGTAATACCTAAAACAAGATTTCTAAATGATCGAAAGTCGAAACGATTGAATATCTGAATAACAAATATTATTGTAATATTAATCATTTATTTAAATTACATAATATATTAAAGAGACGAAAGAAACACAGGTGCGAAGGTATAAACTATTATATTTATAAAAGAAAAAATATTACACATCCGAATGTATTATATTTTTTAACATGAATGTGTACGTGTGTTTGTGACAGCGCCACATGTCACTTTCTTCATATCTGATGCAGTCAGTAACCTAAATTGACGTGACAGACTGTTTTTGTACCATTTCAGCTGTCACCAAAGTTTGTTAAATACCGAATGCATTACAAAAACAAACATCTTTTAAAAAATTAAGGAAATTAAAAAATGTACATTGCTGCTCTCCAAAGATAACCTCTGTTTTCTTGTGTTCAATATTACAGAATTTATGTAATTTTTGTGAACTGATAAGACAATTTTGTTTAATATATGTTACAGCATTGCTTAAAACAAACTTTCTTTTAGCAAAATTTTAATGTTATCTTCAAAGTGTCGAGGAATATAATAATGGAGTTGTCAAAAGATACCATTGAAGGTCTAACTAATGTTTTACACACTAGTCATATACCTGAAGATAATTTTCTACAAATTTTAGACACAGCTGTCTCTCAGATATGTGAAAATCCTGCTCAAGCAAAATGTGAGTATTCTCTGGCTATAGTTGTTTAACATAAAGTACTTTGAACATTGCAAGATTATTTATACCGGTAAAATTGTAGGCATCACCAAAGCAACGGATTCAAAGCCAGTGTTAGCGAAGAAGATTTTTGCTGACATGCTATGCTTGTTCGTAGAAGCAGCCCGTCATGATTTCGATGAAGAAAAGTTAAGAAATTTCCTATACCAAGCACATGTCGACGAAGAAAGGAAAAAGAAATTATGTGAAGCATACATTAATAACAAGAAAACAATACAGTCTCGGTTGGAGTTGATCGGCAATAACCCACCGCATATCGTCGATGTAGATTGGCATTTAGATTATCGCGTCAAGGTAATCGATCGGTGAATACAACACCGAATGTTTTATCCACTGACGCTTTATTCATATGAAAATGATTTTTAGTTGGACACATGCAATTTGCTGGGTATTCCTCTTTATCACGTGCGACTTATCACTAAAAAACATGAAACAATAAATCATGTAACATTCTCATGTACAATACAGCAGCTGCAGGAATTAATATTTAAGCTTAAAGATGCCATCAGATACTCAGAGAAACTAACTAATGTTTAGCTATACCTTCAAGTTATCGATGTATTTAATATAGTACTACACATGAATGATGTTTTAATATTTCATTGCAAGTATTTTTATAGAAGTATTGTATGTAGTCTAAGTAAATCATTGTTAACAACTTATGACCTTATACATGTATGTTAACATTTACACCAAAATTATGGTAATCATTTAGTAATAAATTCAGTTTTTTGTATACATACATACATATATATATGTATATGTATGTATATGTGTGTGTGTGTGTGTGTGTGTGTGTAATGGTAAAATCTTATACAAATAACAGACTGTGTAAAGTATAATCAACTATATTTTCATAATTAAAACATTCCCTACTTCACGTAGTATTACTGTATTGATAACGCGGCACGCGCGCATGTGGGAGTTTATGTGCGCGCGTACACAAACATACGCACAACACTTGCATAAATTCGAAAACAAACGACGATCAACGTTTTGATAAATAAAACAAAATCTCGAAAACTTCATTCAAACTGTTCCAGTTGAAATAATATTGAAATTTTCTCCGTACAGAAATAATACATACGCACTTATCACTCGTCGTTCACTCACTCACTCAGGTACACCTTGTATACAAAAGAGCCTCGCGCGCGCACACAACTAATAACTTATTAAAAATACATCGTTTTTTGCTCTACATTCAGATCTCTCTAAAAATTGCTTTCTCGTATTAGACAAAAAATACTATCATTACCGTTCTTACTTCCTAAAAATATGCATGTTAAATTATATTAATAATCGATCATTTTTTTATATCTACTACATGATATAGATTTCTTTCAATCATTATACATTATGTACAAGTAAATGTATCTAAAAAAAAAAAAAAGAAAAAAATGATCGTCGAATATTAAAACTTCTCTATACATTAACTATTTCTTTCTTTCCGGCACTTAGCAAAACCAGAGGTGAGTTTTTTTTTTTATTCTTGCGTGCTCTTTCAATAATTCGGTGCGATATAATACATCGATAATGTTAACTAATTAAGCTGGAAAGAGAGAAATCACTGTGTGTAATACTTTTTCTCGTTTTGTAAATTTTTTAACAACGATCTCTTTTGATCGATTCTTTTAACGTTATTTCATATATACGATTATTGTGATAAGGCCTCGGACATTTTACTGTTGGACTATAATTGCTTCCTTTATAAAAAAAGAGGCCACGAAAACAAAAACAATCGACAACAAATAAAGATAAACCCTTGTAACTAAATCTACTTGGAAGATAAGATTATTTAACTCTCGAGGCTTTGGTCTGATATCCGGTTAACTGAAATAGAATTTCTTCAAAATTATTCGTTATAAATATTACAAATTAATAGACTCGTGAAATTATTATAGTGAAGTGACATTAAACAAATAATGCTACATCAATTCTTTATACGAACTCAAAATAACGGATCTTTCCTAAAGAATTTTTAGTGTTCTCTTACGTCACAGATTACTTCCAATGTATTTACGCGTTTCTTCCGTCTTTTGCGTTAAACTCGGGTATGAATTGCAGTTTTAATCGCTACGATTTCCAATCGCAAAACGTTACATTAATTACAAAGTCGTTTCAACATGTTTAATGTTTTGGGATTCGAAAATCGTAACAATTAAAATAACAATATGCTCTCGTCTTTTGTCAAGTAAATTACGTAAAACTTGTCAAAAGTGTGAAATACAAAGTAGAGCTCAGTAAAATGTTATCTACGATAGGATATAATAACAAAAGCTTTAGAATTTTACAAAAATGTACATGTCAAATGATTTCTGAACACTGAAATTACGCCTCCGTTTTGCTAATTTGAGCTTCAGATCTTTTCCCGTGTTCTTCGCTCTTTCCGCTCTCGTTATGATTGGTTTCTTCTTGCTGTTTTTCAACTTTCTCTGGTACTTGTTGCGGCATTTTTATTTGATTCTGCTCCTTATGCTGTTCCGTTTGTTTTTCTACTGGCGTTTCTTCGTTATTTTCATCGGTGAGACCCCCGTTGGTCTGAGAGACGGATTTCTCTTTTCTTTTATTTACACTGTCACTGATTTCATCGGATCGGTTCTTTTCTGAATTCTGCCCCTTTGGACTATAAGAATTCACTTCATCGCATTTTGCAGGCGTTTTCTCCGATTGTTCTTTGCTCTGATCGTACCCAGCTCCAAACTGAGAAGTTTCTGACTTGCTTTTAGACGTGGTCATTATCGTGTTGTTACCCTGTCCAGTGTTTGATATGGAAGGAAATCCAGATGACTTGGAATTTCGAGTTACTTCTGTCGGCGGTTTAACAGTCTCCGTATTACCAAAATTTCCAGTCTTAGACAAATTAAATACACTGAGATCTTCTTGCGGAGCATTCTCTAGAAGATGCATGTTACTGGTTTCAAGAGATGTTCCAACAATTTGTGTCTCGGATTTGGTTAAGCCATAAGATGTAGGGGAGATTGCTGTTAGGGAAGTAGTTTTAGGTGACTTAGGCGTAGAGTAAGTGCTCGGTGGTATTCTCTGAACTGTCGGAGGTTGGGAAACTGGATTGAAGCCGGTAGTTTGTGGAATATAACTTGACCGCTGGTATAATTTATTGATCGAAGGAGGCAAGCTACTGTGAAAGGCACTGGGAGATGGAATTCCTATCGGTGGACGAATCAACGGATTTGGAAATCTGGGAGTATCTGGAAATGGAGGTGGAAAATGAGGATAAATTAATCTGGGATTCATGTTGGGTGTCGGAGAAGGTATAAAGGGACTTGTTGAAAGCATATTTACTGGAGAATTTTTAGGAGATATCGGTGAACCAGTACTTCTACAAATATCTCTCGAGAATGAGGGATTTGAATAGTTTCTCGCACTAGGAGAATATGGAGGTGGCGATACAATGGGTGAATTAATTGTAGACACAATAGGAGATAAAGTTTTAGGATCTATCTTCATCATGCTTAAATTCCCGTTCTTCGAATTAGTAGAAGTGTTTGTGGTCGTTGTTGATGTCATTGTTGATTGCTCTTTTTCTTTGCTTTCGTTACCGATTCCATATAGCGGTTTCACTCCAGATGCAGGATTACCTAAATATCTCGGCATATTTCTCATCTTAAATATCTTAGCTGGCTTAGACTGAATCGATCTTCTTTCAGAGAGCGCTATTTGATGTAAGTGGCTTTGCGTCTCTTTGGTCTGATTTTTTACCGCTACGTAATTGTTCTTGGAAAGTGTAGGATTCCAACATCTTGGAGGATCGCGAAGAGTCTTGTAGCCTACTGCTTGGCTCTGTTTTTTAGAGACAGAAGAAGGAACCTTTTGTATTGAATGCGATGTTGCTGTTGGAGACGTAGATATCAGCGATGTGGCTCGAAGACTATCCTTTACGTTCGAGTAAACATTTTTACTTTCTGTTGCAATTACACTGCTACTAGAAGCATAAACGGAAACATTTGAAATATTCGGATGCTGTTGTTTATTAACAGAATCGATAGCAATCGATGACGAGTTACATTTTCTTCCAATTTTCAACAAGTCTGGAATGTCGCATTTACTTCTTGCTTCCGTTTTATTTTTTTCTTTAGAATTTTCTCCGATTTTAGCACAAATATCGTTAATTTTCGAGCCAGAAGCCCCGATTTTAGCACAAATGTCATTTAAATTTGAACCTTTTGTGATTAATTCGTTCTTGCGAATCGTTGGTTTCATTAAAGAAATCGGAATAGCATCCGGACAGGGAGGCACGGAATATGCAGCGGTTACCTCCAAGTTTGGTTTTAGCTGCGACTCTCTAGAAGTGTTCAGTCCTGAATTTACATAACTGTTCTTCAAAGAAGAAGAAATGCTCATGGAAGGCATAATAAGTGCTGTAGGATTTTCTGTTACTGTGGGCATGGTTACTGTGTTTTCCGAAACTGTAGTGGCGGATAATTTCTGAACTGTTGATGTCGCCAGACTTTTGAGAGAATTCTTTAACATTGTGCTACTCACTAAATCCTGAACCGTATATGGAAACGTAGATGTAGTCTGACTTGTTGACGTGGAAATAGAGTTAACTCCGTTACCAACAGTTGCGGTAAAATCGAGAGATGAAGTATTTTTATTTGTCAACGATTCGATTTGTGTATATGGTGATTTTTGAAGAGTTGTATTTGTTTGCTCCATACCTTGCGTTATTTCTACAGATGTTTGATCCGATGAATGTGTTTCCTTTTCTGATGTACTTTGTTCTTGAAGGGACGATTGATGCTGACCAATTGATTGCACATTTTTTACATTTAATTTTGTTTCTTTTGGCTTGCTACTAATAGCAGTGGTTACGCGAGTTGAGGCAACGGGTTCTGGAGTTTCCCCAGACTCAGGTGTTGGCTTTTGCGACATTGTTTTCGTAGAGGAGGGAACCGATGATTTACTTCCAGTAATTCCGCAATTATTCGACATCGCCTGTGTTTTTGAAGTATCAAAAGAGCTTTTTGGGTCCATAGATTTCGAAGTTTGAATTGTTTTTGTATCTATTTTTTTAGATGGTTGTGGCATAATCTTTTTCTCCTTCATAATTTTCTTAGATGAAGCATTACTAGCGTTGGTTTGTCCAATTTTTGGTTGAAATTGTAACTTTACGCTTAAAGCATTAATCTTTGATCCCATATTTACAAGTTTCACTTCATTTTTTCGGTACTGTTTAAGAGATTCTCCATTCTTTTCTTTAATAATAATGCTATTATTATTTTTTAACGACTCTTTTTTATCTTTGTCATCGATGACATTGCCTCTGACTTCAGGCTCGACTACACTTTGTGTCGTTTCCCGAAATTGCACATTAGTATGTAAAGTTACTTTATCTGCAACATTATTATTATCTAATTTATCTTTTGTTTCTTCTTCGCTTTTACACATCACAATATTTTCAGCTTCCTTCGCGGGAGTTTTTTTAGTTTCCATTGAATTGGAATTTTTCTTATCGTCAAATTCGCTTAATTTAGAAGAAATATTACAATCATCAACGATTTGTCTATTTAAAGAGTGATCATTTTTTGTAATAATCTCAGATGCATTATTTTCACTAGTACTTCCCTTAACTATCGATGAATTTATTGTTTCAACACTTGTCACAGAGTCTTGAACTCTGGCATTTTTCTTAAATTCTTGATCCGTTATATCCGTAATACTCATTATACCAGTTTCAGAAATTTTCAATTGCACCTCCTTCCATTCCCTCTTTATCGGTTCTTCTTCTTTTGATTCAATAGGGTCGATTCCAGCATAAAATAAGGATGTTTTATAATTGACATTGTCTTCCGAAAGCTTTATTCTTTTAGCGGAAGATTCAAATATCCTGTAACTTAAATGCAATGGCACTTTCTGAAACAAATAAGGTAAAACACTTGTAAAATTAACATTTTTAATTTTTGAATTAAATCTGTATACGGATTCCTAATATTTACCCGCCTCCAATGATAAATGTACATCACATCCATTAATGTATAATTACTGCACAATGGTTCTTCTTTATACATTACATCTACCCTGTGTGCATCGGTTAATCCATACTTAGCTCGTATAAGCTTTTGTAGATGAAAAATTGTCACTGCTGCAGGGCAACGAAGATACCTCTTTAAAAAAGGTTTCACAGCAATTTCCTTGACATCTCTGGATGGTCTAAAATATTCCAATGATAAACTGAGAGATTCATCCGGTGAATATATATGCGATTCAATCGGTTCTCCTCTTGCTTCTGGAGATGTTGTTTGAGTATATGCTTCCGGATGTTTGGAATAAAATTCTCTCCTACATCGCATCTCATCTAAAGTATAAAATAATTAATTAATTATTTATATTATATGATTTTCTTGATAATTATAGGACTTACTTTGGTAACATCCAGGTACCAGCTTATACACAATGTCCTGCAAAGTGTAGTCTGGACGAATGTTGAGTAACGGTTTACTTTTATGCACTTGTACCTCGCATATTGGACAATACTTATTGTTCTCCAGATATTTCACGATACAGCTCCTGCAAACTGTAGCACAACATTAATTGTGTTCAAATTAAATTATTCACCACAAACAAAAGGATTAAAGAAGCAATGAAAAAATACACGTACACGAATGTAAACACTCAATAATAGTAGTGGCATCAATAAAATATCCACCACACAATTTACACGTCAGCTGGTCGTTGAGTTTGGACAACCTTAGACGATGCCCTCCACTCTGACCCGACATTCTATAATAAGAATATGAATAGTTTGTACAACAGTATGCTTAACATTTAATCATAACAACAATCACTGCATAATTCGTAATAACATGACAAATGAATAATATTGCGTGTTTGAAGGGTCATCACGACTAAAATAAAACGCTACTTTCGAATAGTTACGATTGTTTTTGTTGAGAATATCACTCTAAAATAAGTTGAATGTCATGATCGTGACTGAAATAGCAAACTTACGTGATAAATGACGTAAAAACGGTTCGTTTTATCTAGTAATCGCCATTTGATCAAAAAAGTCAGGAAAGTTGGGTCGGAACTCTAGGAGAGATTTCACGAATCTTCATAATGAGAACATTTGTTAAAAAAGTGAAACTGACTCAAATCCGTCGCGAACAATTTCTTCTCCAGGCACAGAATATTGTCGGATTCGATGATTTTTCCAAATTAGAATCAATTTACTTCATTGTAAAATAGGCCACGGTGCCAAGAAAAACTGTGAGGACGACAGCAAAACAAAATGGTGGATAAACAATCATCTCAATGACGTTTCCAAAAACATGGGTTTCATTTCGAACTCTCTCTTTAGCTCTATCTTATGAAAAATATGCTGGGAAACAAGGTGATTGTTTAAAATATAGGAAGTAATGAGATATTTTATTTGCTAGGGGAAATATTTTTCGAGATGGAATTATTAAAGATTGTTAGTTCCGGAGAGATTTAGCGACATCGTTCATCGATATCACTTCTTATTGTTAACTACTTTGTTAAATTCAGAGATGACACTGTTATTGTAAATTTTATGTACTACCACGGACTATATATAGAATAGACGTTGCAAGCAATGCTTTTTTTATGTCACCATGAATAAGGAGCTGGGGCTGGAGCTCGCGAGCACCCTTATCATATCCTTATCATTCTCAACATTCTCGATTCGTACTGGATTAAAATATCAGCATTATAAAGTGCAGTAATAAAAATTAAATAAAATGACGAAAATTAATTATTTTTTATAGCGAGATGTAGATTTGCTGATAGATTGCTCCACATCCGATAGAGGTCCTTGATTCTCGCAAGCGTTCATTTTCTTAAATATACAAAAGACGAACTATGAAACAAGACCAATCGAAAAGAGATCATGCGTTGATTATTGTTCGATTGATGAATAATGATACCTGATGTCTTTATTTTTTTAAAGTCACCAATTATACCAAATAAACCTATGAGACAAAACGGCTGCTACATGAAAACGCCCCAACCGGACGTTTCAATAATATCGCATTTCACTTCTTTACTGTATAAATATATTCTATGATATAATCGTATATGTAGATATAATAAATATAATATAAAAATCAGTGGTTAGGGCCAAAAGGGTCATTAGTTCAGTGATCTTAACCTCACTCAACCCCTGCTACCTGAGCTTGCAACTTCTGGCTCTTATGTTGATTTATTTCTATAAATGTTTATAATAATATAAATGCCTTTGTTTATATAATAATTATACTTTAGTTGAAATGCCGGTCGATCATAAACGTATCAACGGTCCGGATGTATCTGTCCCTTATCAGATTTACTCTGATACCGACAACAAAGATGTTAAAATAAAACACGATTTCACTAAAAGAAAGGATAAACGTGCCATGAATGAAATGAGAAAAATATGTAAGATTTTAGATGTTACAAGCTTTCTATAGCAACATTTCTATAGCAAAAACAACTATTTGTATTTTACACTTGCAGTTTTAAAGACGGGTGTAGTTAGTCAAGCCAAAGGCTCTGCATATATAGAAATGGGAACTACGAAAGTAGTTTGTTCAGTGTTCGATCCTAGAGAAGTACCAAACAAAAATGGTTATTGTATGCAAGGTGAAATTTATTGCGAGTTTAAATTCGCTTCTTTTTCCTGTTGGAAGCGAAAAATTCATCAACAAAATGCAGAAGAAAAACAATATAGTTTAATGTTGCAAAGAGCATTAGAACCAGCAGTTTGTTTGGTAAATATATAAGTCTATGAGTATATGTATTTGTATATACGCAAAGTAACTAATATACCAACTAAAATATGAGAACTATTAAAAATAGTGCTGCTTATATTTTTTTCCAGCATGAATTTCCAAATTTTCAAGTAGATGTATATGCAATGGTCTTAGACAATGCTGGATCTTCTCTAGCTGCTGCAATCATGGCTGCTAGTGTTGCCTTAGCTAATGCAGGTGTTCCAATGTTTGGTTTAGTTACAGCTTCTACCATAGTATGTACATCATTAATAAACTAAGGTTGAAAATATTTTGCTTTAATCAAAATTTGATATAATTGTAGGGTCTTTATGATAAACAGTTTCTAGTGGATCCAACAGATTTAGAAGAGGAAATATGCAACACGCTACCAGAGCAACAAGATGATTTTAACCATGGAATAATTACACTTGCTAGCCTTCCACAACATGGTCAAATTTCAGAAGTATTTTTAATTGGGAGTATCGATACAAACTCTGTTATACATGCAACAGAACTTTTAACAACAACTAATAAAGAAATTTGTCCTGTGCTTCAGCAATGTTTAGTTAAAACTATTATGAAATTACATAACTGAATTAAAACAGTAATCATTTGAATCAACAAACAGTTTCTTAATGCAATTAAATATATATTTTTACGATATAAAATTTGTAAAATTTTATATAATCCTCCTCCTTATAATGGCTACTTTATTTACAACTTTTAAGATGCCATCTAGCCTTTACAAAATTTGACTTTTCAAGGAAGTAGATCAGTGTTTTCCAAAATTATGAATGCGACACCCTTACATGACATGTAAAACAAAATTTTATTCTTTGATTTGAAAAACTTAAATATTTTTTTTTTATTCAATGATCATTAAAGTTCAACAAATGTTGAAGTATATTTTCCATGTATCACTTCGAATGCATGAATTAAGTAGAAAAAGTTTTTTTTAAGAGTGCCGTTCAAAAACTTTGAAAATCACTAATTTGGATAGACATACATAAGTACGTTATTCTACCACGTTAAAACTAAATTAATTCTTTTTCTTTTATTTTCGTTGATTGTATATATGTGAATAAACAGTTCTTGTTTAATGGAAAGAAGACATAGATTGCGTCCCAACGCGACAAATAAAACAGAATTCCTTCTATGCTAGTATTGTATAAATTATACAAATATATAAATTAAGGATATCCTCTAGATCGATGACTACATCTTAATAGATAAAATACACTCTTTTGATATGGTCTGTTTAAAAAATATCTTTCCAGTTCGTCCCACAAAAAGCATACATAAGCTAATTTTGAAAAACGTATTTTAAACAATTTAATACAGTACTGCTTCATTAAATGATCTCTATTCGAGTTTAGACAAGTACGTACAATGTGTACAACGTAAATCATTAACATCTTGTTCAACTGAAAGTGGTATTTATACAAGAGGTATTGTTGGTTCATCGAGATACCTCTATATTTCTCGACCATGTCGTCCATCATGCTTCTCTGGCTCTAAGGGAGATTCCCTCAATTTGAGCGGATAATGATTATTAAATAACAAAGTCATTATCTTAGTTTTAGACAATGAAATTGTTCTAGTAATGAAAAATGAAATCACTGTTTTTTAAAGCTCTTTAAAATTGGGTAGATATTATCAAATGCTTCATAAATCTCCTGTCGAACTTTTGCTCCTATTTAAATAGTAATTGATAGTAATTAACTTATTAAATGAACTATAAATATATGAATTTTAATTAATGTATGAATAATAAATACTGACCTGTTAATACTACTTTTCCAGAAACAAATATAAGTAAGACGATTCTAGGTTTAACCATACGATATATTAATCCAGGAAAAAGTTCTGGCTCATATGAAGAGAATTGTCCATGAGTAAGCACCAAACCCTCCAGTCTAATTGGAAATTTTACATCACAGCTGCCTACCATGTTTTGTATTTTGAAGTCCAGGAACTTTGCCTTTATTCAAAATAAATTAAATTATTAATAATAAATTATAACTGATTCAAAAGAATGATAAAATGTATACTAACAGGAAAGCCAAGTTTTTGAATAATTCTGGCATACTTTCGTGCAGCCAATCGAGAGTCCTCTTCGCTCTTTGCTCCAGTACAAACCATTTTACCACTACTAAATATTAGAGCAGTAGTTCTTGGCTCACGTATCCTCATAATTACTGCTGCAAACCGTTTTGGATTGTATTCTGCATTCCTTGCATGGAGAGCTATTTTTTTTAAATCTAACTTGCAATTTAAATTGACTGTAGAGACAATATTTCTGCAACATTAATGGATACTTGTTTGTTATTTTCTTTTTCTAAATTAAATCTTACTTACTGAAGCTGTGGTAAAATTCCTGGATCTGCAGAAGCTGGTGTCATAGGTGTCATAGGACCAGGAGTAGATGGTCCTATCGATGAAGGTGCTATGTGATTATTATTTTGAACTAATGGAGACATCATATTTTGCTGTAAACAAAATTATTCTTGCCTAAGATAATAACAAATATAAACAAAGGCAAATTCAATGTATTATTTAATCATACAGGAGTTTGTGGTTGCATGAGACTTTGCGGTGTTGCAAAAGTAGGTGCTGTTGCATAAGCATGCATAGTCTTTTGTGCTGTTCCGATCATAAGCATTCCACTTTGCATATTTGGACTCATAGCGTGTAGTTGCTGTAATTGATATTGTTGCTGTTGTTGTTGTTGTTGTTGCTGCTGTTGCAATGCATTGGGTAAAATTTGTTGATCCTCTTCTGGTTGATGCAAAGGAGTTCCTATACTGGGTATGCTAAACCCAGGACTCGGTAACATTTGATCCATTTTTATTTGTTTCTTTTTCTTTTACAAGGCACTCAATACATATAAATGTCTTTAACACAAATAACTTGTAGGTTAATTAGTAATCAATCAAACGATCTTTCAGAAAGTGTAGATTTGTATCGTTGTATAATTTGATTATTGTCCATATTTTTCAAAAGACGTTGTACCAGTAACATTTATAGGTTATGTTCTATATGAAACAAAAACATCTAAATTGTTATTTCAACAACTATGTATTGAAAAATGTTAGATATGCACTTTGCAAGTGAAAACAAATCTATAAATGTTTAAAATATTTTAACTTTTCTAATTATTTTTCATTTACTATTTTCCACTCGTTTGTTTACAAGTCTTGCTGTTTCTAATTCGTCGTATACTGCGTTTATACAGTTCGAATTTACGCCATAGTTATAACGTCGATGGACTTAACCTCTAAAACAAAAGTTACTATAGCTAGTGACTTTCTCATAGATGATAAAAGTTCCTTGATTCCTCATTCAATCCATTGGCGGGAAAATTTGACATAATTAGATCTTTCATTAATCACAATGCGTAATTGTGCGCAACACAGATACGCAGATAATATGACATTGCATCTGATTATATCATATACATGCGATTTACCTATATTATTAATAGCTATAAAATAATACAATGTTATTAATCCAGTAGAAATATATTATATGATAAATATTTCTCATTGTATTCTGCGAATAAATATCTATACTTTACTGTATATTATTAAATTTTACATCATTTTACTAAGATAGAAATGAAATAATGGTTATACAATCAGGGAACAAACCTTGTTCATAATGAAATTTATTTTTATGTATTCATGATTTGATTAATACAATAAGATAACATTGAATAATTTTATTCTAATGAATTTAACATTAGAAGTTGTTTCAGTACTTTTGTCTGACTCGTCTCTCTTATTTCACCTGCCAAAAACATTTCATCTACAACTGTATACACCTGTAAAAGATCTATATTATAAAAATGAACTTTGTTTGTTTTGATAGATATTTATAAATAAATCACCTTGTAAAAATTGAACACCAAGTCCAACTCGCACACATTATGGAAGTACTCGTTTAATACTTCAACAAAATTATGTATTGCTTCTAAGTAACACAAGTTATTGTCATTGACATCAACGCAAATACAAAAATATAAACCAGCATATCTTCTATATACAATTTTGAAGTTGCGAAACTAAAAAATATAAAAGATTATGTTCTGATATTATTATCGGAACTATATTTGAGACTTACCTCAACAAAGTTAGTATGCTTAGCATCTCGCACAGTTACCACTGCATGGACCTCTTCTATCAACTTTTGCTTTTCGTCATCATCAAAATTCATATACCATTTTGCTAATCTAGTTTTTCCAGCTCTGTTTTGAATAAGAATGAAGCGAATCTGTATATTAAACCAAACATCATTTTAGAAATTTTATGAAAATTTATCTTTATGAATTAAAAAATACAGAAGTTGTGTACTTCACTATTGTGACAATGAAAAAATGAACAATATATATTTATAGGTATTTAATAATATTTCATTGATTACTTGCCATGATTAAACTGAGTTATACTGACACCCGATATTAGTATTAGTCCACTTGACAGCCGCTGATCAACAAGAACAAAACATGAAATGGATTGACATTTATTACCGTTCCTGGGTTAGTAAAATGCACAAATAAATTCACTCGAAAATCTAGAAACTTGGTGAAAAAAATCAGTGTATTTCACTGACTACTTTCAAAAAGTCATCTAGATTAATTGAAACTTTTCTATAAGCACATTTACACTCTAGTTTTTATATAATTTCATAGTTGCGTTGATATTTGACACTTGTGAATTGATCCACGAAAATAAAATGGCGGAGGATGGTGGTAAAGTTGAATTAAAAAATGATGATACGGAAGGCAGCATAAATGAAAATGAAAATGAAAATGAAAATTTTGAAATAAACGATGACCATGAACTGAATGTAGGATACATAGAAGAATATTCATACATAGCCAGAAAACCAGAAAATGGAACTGTACCTCAAAATATTTTAGAATTTTTGTATCCTTTATAAGAATTAAATAAATCCCTTTCCACTTCCTTATTTTCTTATGTCATATAAATTCTTAATATTTAACAGTCATTCGTATGCATATAATTGTCGAAAGTATTTCAATCTTTGCGTAGCTGATACAAATACTATTATCTTTGCTTCTGGCAATTTAATTCACTTTTTCAATGCAGCAGAAAATAAAGTTTGGTTCAGAAGAGGCTCTATGGGTGGTGGCATTGGTCACATATCTGTGAATATTTTTATAAATTAATATATTTATGCTATTGACAAGTTTTTTCTAACACTTTAATAACTTAATGATTTCTCTACAGAAAAATCCTACTGCCGCACACATTGCTGTAGGAGAGAATGGAACAAATCCTTTAATAACCATTTATAATTGGCCTTCAATGAAAATTGTAACCACTTTAAAGGGAGGTACAACTAAACGTTACTTCCATTTGACCTATAGGTAGATAGATTTATAATACAACAAATGGTTTAAAATATTGTATACTAAATTCTGTTTAATGAAACAAAATTAAATTTTTTTATTTGTAGTCCCGATGGTTTATTATTAACTTCGCAAGGTGGAGAACCCGATTACTATATTTCTCTTTGGAATTGGAGAAAATCGCAAATTATTTTGCAATGTAAATCCCATGTTCAAGATATACATAATGTAACTTTCTCTAAATATATTCCTGGCCAATTAACATCCTGTGGAACAGGACATATTAAATTTTGGAAAGTATCAAAAACTTTCACTGGGTTAAAGCTCAAAGGTGTAATTGGTAAATTCGGGAATACAGAAATTTCTGATATTATAGCGATTCATCCAATGCCAAATGAAACAGTAAGGAAATAAGAGTAATTTTGTTGAAAGTTAAAATTTGTTTGAATTTCATATGCGTTTATACTTCAGGTAGTCTCAGGATGTGAATGGGGTAACATACTTCTATGGGATGAGAGTATAATTAAACTTGAAGCATCTAGAAAAAATAAACAACCGGCGCATGCTGCTCAGATAACTCAATTTGAATTCATCAATGGAGAACTCATATCAGTTGGTAATGATATAATCCACGTGGTTAATACTAAAAAAAGGATTCAGAATAAATGATAATGTTTACTATAATAGGATCAGATGGGTGGATACGATTTTGGTTTTATGAAACTATTGAAGATGCTGACCTTCCTAGCGATGAACAGTTACTTGAAATACAACCAATTTATGAGTTTCATATTGCAGAGGGACAGGAGTCTCCTAAAAAAAGTGCAATGCTCATGAGCATTCAGAAACAAGAGCCAGATGATCCAGAAAAAACGATTTGGTATGCCCAGGTAAATATATTATAAAAATGTATGCATAACATTATTTTTTAATGAAATATTTGGTAGGACGGACATGGAGGATTATGGTTACTTGATCTTTCCACCAGTACGAGACATCAGGAGCAGAAAAAAATTTTTACGTGTCATGCTGGTCCCATAGTGGATATGGATACAGCAGAGTGGGGACCTTTTGTAGCTACACTTGATGAGACTGGTCAATTGCACATTTACGATTATATTGAAAAGAAATTAAATGTTGTGCATACATTTCATGACATTGGAACTCAAATAGTTTGGCTTCCATGCAAGGTGAATATAATTTCTTTATTTGTAAATTCCTGAAAAAGAGATTATATCATTGAGATGATCAGATTGACAAAACAGGCTTGACCTTGGTGTGTGCCTTTAAAAGTGGTGTTATTCGAATGATAACAATAGCAATAAAAACAGCAAGTATGGAAAGTAATATAAAAGGAGATTACACAAGACTGATTCAAGTTTTAAAACCACATTCAATGTCAATTTCTGTAATGACTTTCAATGTTTCTTGTAGGTATGTTTCACATAAATTGACAAATAATTGTATTTTCACTAACAAAGATAATTTGTTTTTAGTTTACTAGTAACAGGTAGCAAAGATGCTACAATTTTTACGTTTAGCATTCATTCTACCAATACTTATCCTAAAATTGTTCCTATTGGGTATGTGAAAGTTCCTTCATCTGTTACTTGTATGACATGGCATCCACAAGAAGTAAATACCATTATTCTTACTTTATTTTAATGGGATACAGCACAACAACTATTTAATTTAATTTAAATAGGAGGCAACTTTGTTAATTGGATGTGCGAAAGGAGATTGCATGGAAATATCATTACCCATCGCGCCTCAATCATACACAACTGCTTCTTATGAGCTTGTCAAATGTAATTCTGTAGGATTTAAGTTTGAATCAATCAAGTCTTCGATAGAGAGAGAAATATTGATAAACGAGTATACAAAAGAAAAAGACAGAAGGCTTGTAGAAAAGAAGAAAAAAATGGAAGAACTGATGGCAGAAAATCCTCATGCTGTAATTGATGAAGAAGCATTTCTTGGTAATTATACTGTTTTAATTTAATTAAAGATTGCAATTCCCAATTCGAATTTCACATGAACTATTTTGTGTTACGTTTCTTTACCAGAGTCGGACGATGAAGATATGATACTTCCAGAAATTTATATTCCGGAAATTCCAAACAAAATTTTAGTGGCAGAGTATAATACCAGTGGGAATATATGGCTATTGATGGCTGGTTTTGACGCGGGATATGTTTACGAATATCTACGTCCAGTGTCCAAAGAAATGAGAAACAATAAACCAGTTAGAAGTAGACTAATCGAACATGCAAAGGATACAGAGATTCACAATTGTCTTTTTTAGTATGCAAATGTAACATTATCTCAAGAAGGGAATAATATATAAAAGTAACATATTCATTATTTTTTCAAGCAAAAACAACAAATATTTATTTTTGGGAACACAATATGGTGAACTGTATGTTTGTAAAATGAAGGAAGACGATCCACTAGATTTCTCAAATTCTTGGATTCTTCCTATACATGATTACTACAATGGACATATATCTAAAATGTTGCTGAGTTATAATAAGGAAATGTTACTGACATGTGGTCACGATGGAAATATATTTTCTTTTACAATTAACGATGATCTACCTCAAGAAAGGGTAGAAATACCAAAAGTGCAGCATCCTTTACCTTTGCCTAATAATATCGAAGACATTGAAGATGCTAACTATCCTAATTTGGAAGAGGTAATTACTCAAATGGAACGAAATAAAATGATCGCGGCTGCAAATAAAAAAAAGAAAGAAATTTTACTAATCATAAGCGGCTTGACAGAGGAATACGTCAAAATCATTGCTAGGTTTGAAATTTATTGTTAATAAAAATGTAAAGGTAAGGTACTGTTTTAACAGTTTATTTTTCTTTGTCAAATCAGAAATAAAAGTCTTCTGCCATCGCAACAAATACCCCAATTTGTATTGGATCCCAGAATTGTAGAAGACTTGGAGCAATACTTAAATGGGCAGATAGCTTTAACACAGCAGAAACTAGAATTTCAAGAGCAGAAAAGTAAACTAGAATTACAGAAGCTTATGAATCACTTCATTACACCTATTACACATTTACCTTTTATGGTTTACAGTATATTGTAAGCACTATTTTTTTGTATTTTTTATTTGTAAGCTATATTTACTAAAGCGCAAAATTTCTAAATAGAAATGAAGATCGAGCAGTGCATTCTTTAAGAGAATTGAAACTGAATTTTGATAACATTTCGAAACACATAGCGACGAAACATGTTGAAGAACAGCAAAGAATAAGCAGGTAATTGTATGATTGTAGAATTCTATTAAAATAAGATTTAATAATGTAATATAAAAAAAAAGTTCTGTAAATTTTGTTCGTCTTTTATATTGTTTTTGGTATTATTTTAAATCAACTTTCATTATGAAACATTACTTTATTATTCTTTGCTTTCTTTGTGTGTATATTATCGTTCACCTGTAGGATAGTACGGGAAGAAATAGATGACGAAACACGAGAAACACAAGAGGAGGAAATACAATACTTAGAAGGTCTTTTAGCTGAAAACTACAGTGATTTGACAACGGGATTAGGATTGCAAATTAATCAAATGTTATTAAAATACAAAGAAAAGAAAAGGAAATTAATTCAACGACAAAAAGAAGTAAATAAATTATAATAAAAATGAATCGTGCTGTAAGTAGCGTACATCATATACATTACTTTCAGTGGCAAAAACTATACGATAGAAAACCAAATTTATCGAAAAGTCGTATAGAGGATGCATCTTGTCTTGAAGAAACAAAAAGAACTATCGGCGAATATAATTTGAAGATGAGTACAGGATTTAATTTAACTATGAAAAAGGAAACTACTGCTACAAAATACAAACAACTTTTATATTGTAGGAACAAGGTACGACTAACATACAATTTCTTATTGTATTGGTTTCTTTTAAAAACAATTATTTTGTATAGCTCCATTCTTTGCGGGAGGATTTCAATGCGAAATTAAATGCAGTTAGATCAGAAAAGCAAAGATTGCAAAAAGAAGTGATGAGATTAATGGAAATTCTTAAAAGAATTCACGCAGAAATTCCATTAAAAAGTATAAAACCCTTACCACAGCTACCAAAGCTTAATTTTGATACTGAATTTCCTGAGCATAGTCTAGAGGTTTGTTGAGATCGTAATTTCTCATGTTTAGAATACAAAGATGTCCTTAAGGCAATATTATTTCTTACAGCTGGAGAGACATATGTCAATGTCAGAAAAGGTGCAACATGTAAAACGACAAAGACTGTCGATAAGCATGGTTCAACAAATAGATCCATTTGATTTAGAATACGAAGTATTATTCTGTGATGATAGAACAGACCTCGGAGAAGAAATAGAAAGCGTTTCTACTATTCATTCTGCTTCAATGAAAATAAAAGATCATTCACCTACTCAAACCACTTTAAATCGTACTCGAAATTCAAGCACTGCTCAAACTCTATGGGAACGTGAAATGAAACGCTCTCGAATGTGGCGTAAAATATACGAGCAAGATTGTATTCTACGCTATATTAATGATAATTATGAACATTTAGAGCGCAAATTAGATGAATTAGAAGAATATAGACTCGATGTTATATATCAAAGCACTTACATGAATCTAAATTTGTTAACACTTTACGAAGAATTTATTGTTCTCAAGGAAAGTGAATCAATGGAATATAAACTCGAAGAAGAAGTTAATCAAACGACAAATAAACGTGTCACAGTGATGTTAAAAGTTATTATCACTATAAGAATAAAAATAACAATTAGTAACTACTCTAAATTAATATGCAATGTAATTTTAACAGATGCAAACTGCAAATGTCAAAATTGCGACACGAGAAGACAAAATTCGGAAATTGCAGACAAAGATAAAAGATGTTATTGCTGAATTTACGAAAGCTATAACTGGAAACAAATTTCACGATTTTCTTCAAAAAGTATTTAAAACAAAATACAAAGCTGCAAGACAAACAAATGGTATTAAATTTCTTTTATAATATTAATCTTAACTGCTTTACTAAATGGTATTGATTTAATTATTATTTTAGGTTCTTTGGATTCAGTTACACAGTCATCAGATACTAGTTCTGAAGATACGGATACTTCAGTAGATTCTGATACCAAACACATTCCATTCGATGAAAATATATGTCCACCGGGATGTGATAAACAGTTGTATGATATGGCATTCTCCATGAGAGAAAAACGATATATGTACGAACTTCAAATTAAGGAGGAACAGAGAGAAATAGAAATATTACAAAAAGAATTGGACACTGATTCAAAAAATTTAAGAGTTATCGAAAATAACTTAAAAAGCAATTTAGAAGATCTAGAAGCTTTCATGGTACTTCCCAATATTTTATATAATTTGTTCATGAGATTCTTTGGAATACAGTGCCTAGTGCATCTGTACAGATTACATGCCCATGTAACTGGCACAAGTTACAGAATTTATTTAATTCTCTTGTTTTTAATAGTTGGAAAATCAGAGAAAATTAAACAACATAGACGTGACAGTTGTATTGAGGATTCATCAATTGCAACACATATCAGACTCTGGAACTATTACAGCAATTGAAGATTCTGTCATTTTTAATAAAAAGGAATTATCAAATTTATATGCCAGAGTTGGGATATTGCAAAGGGAAACTTGCAATTTGGAAGAAGAACGCAAGTAAGCTAGAAATAGTATGAAGTAATTCATAATGAAAAGCTATGTATTTGTTGCAGAAAAAGTGAAGCACATCTTAAAAGAATAAAACTGGATTTGAAATACATGGAAACACAAAATAAGAAGTTAGAAACAGAAATTAAGGAGAAAATGATAGAAAAGTTTGGACAAAAAGTATCTTTAATCAGCCTTTTTGAAACTGTTTTACAAAGATTGATTTATGATACCAAGACTGGTGTTCGCACAATCATGAAAAACTTTATTGACGAAGTTAAAAGTAAACTAAAAAATGTAGAGTTTTACACAACTATTTTGATAAAAGAATACTACATGATTTTTGGTTATATTTTTTATAGATATTAAACAGGACTCCAGTGAACAACTAAGGGTTTTAGCAGATTTGATTAGAAATAATACTGAAAAAGTTAATTTGCTGACATTGTTGGAACAAGAAAAGTTTAAGCTTAAAGAAATTTTGAACCAAATTCCAACTTCGGAAGTAAGTATGATTTAATTACATTCACTTAGTTTAATAGAGTACACGATTAACCTTCAAAAACGTCTTTTGTAATTATAGGAAAATATGTTACAAATAGAACTTGAGCACGAAGCTAACATAACAGCGCTTGAAAGTATTCTACAGAGTCAAATTCAACAGAAACGTTTACTTCAATATGATGTAGAAAACCTTAAAACTGGACCAAGAAGATCACTTTCAATGTGTTTGAAGGAAAGTGTGCCATAGAGACAATTAGTTTTAGTTTCAACAATTGATAAAATAATTATTTTATCTATCTCTAATTTTATTCTTTTAAGATGTGCTTCGTTATTTCTATCTTATTATTTGTAAAAATGAAATAAATATTATGATGTTTAGCTCAACAAATTTTTAATGTATCAATTACGTGTCAGTAAAATGGTTAAGTGTTCTGTGACATATAAAGTGGAGTATGCTGAAGTGTACAAGTATATCTAATGATAATTCTATTTACTTTTAAATCACGAAAAGGATTTTATTAGTAAAGTTATTCATAAATTTAGACACTTGGTGACACTGAATCCGTAATATTTTTAATCGTTTTTAACTATTTGTCACTAATATAGGTTAAGTTGACACTATGAAACCGTTGATATCTGTGATAGCAGATTTGGCTCTCACTCGCGCATGCGCACTGGTTTCAACGTCAGCTGGATCTGAAGAATCGTTGCGATACTGATTCAGTGGAGCTTCTGTCCATTTGTTTCTGTATTTGTTTTCGATTTTTCGTTAGTTAGATAGTTTTACCTACACGTTTGGCATCCACCAATTCGAAACGAATGATAAAATGACGAACATTAAAAATTACTTTGATAGTTAAATCGTTAAAAGTGTTAAATAGTAAAACAATGGCGAATACAAAGATATCTACTGTGAAAGAGGATGATCTCCTTGAATGTTATCTTTATCCAAAAATTTGTTACACGAAATCATCAGAAACGATAACAGAGGAAATACTTTTACAAGAAATTACAAAATTCAATAATGAAATTGCACCATACGTTCAAGATTACATTTGGCATAGCGATACTTTAATTTTCCATCCTCGAACAAAACAAGCATTGATACTAGAAAAACTTATTGAGAATTCGACAAGCATTGAAGGTAACAAATGTTATTTTACTTTTAAATACTTTTTAAATACTTTTGAACACAGTAATTATATTAGTATGTTACTTTTTGTATCTTTGTTATAGAATCTGATATACTGCCTCACATTTATGTATCTCTGCACTTTGACGAAGATATAAGTGACGAATGGTTTGTAGTATTTTTAATATTTAAACTTACACAGACTTTTGACGGATTAATCACAAAACTAGTAGATTCCGATGGTGAATTTCTATTAATCGAAGCAGCAAATGTTTTGCCTCCATGGGCTAACCCTGAAACATGTGAAAATCATACGTTTATTCGTAATGGAGAATTGCATATTGTTCGTGAAAAATATAAAAGTTTATCCGATGTATTAAATAATATACAGGAAAGTCCATACTTGTCCAAAGCATCTGACAAAGTTCAAGATGTTTTAAAGAAACGAATTAGTATTTATCCAAATGAGATTAAAAAAAGGCATCACAAAGCTAGAGTCTTTTTACCAGAGAAAGCAGTTTCAATACTCCATCAACAACCAGGACTAATTGCACCAGCCATTAGATCTATTTGTCATTCGGATCCACTTGAGAGAAAGGTAAAGATTCGTTATTACTTATATCCATATACAATTAAAATTTAATTTATTTCTATAGTGTATATTTTTTATGTACCATAGGTCTGTCGTGCAATGAGGTATTTTCCCCCTGAACAGCGTATCATGGTTAATTTAAAAATGACTAAATGCTTATATGCAATGGCAATTCACTGTCGATATACAGGAGACCCAAGAACAGGCTGGAACATACCGCCGATAACCTGTTCAAAGTATAATGCTCATACGCTTGGTGTTAAAATAGCATGTGGTTTAGAAATGTTAGTTGCTCGTGCTCATGAAGAACGTAGAAGAAGAGTTAAAGAAACAAGTAATGATTCTGAGAAATTAAAAGCAAATGAATATGCTCTAAATGCGTATTTAACACGTTTAGAAACTAGTGGCTACTTTAGAAATCTATTGAAAGGCAGTCAAGATTATGAAAAACTTCTAAACGCAGCAAAAGACTATTATTTACAACATTTAAATTCATTTAATTCCGCAATAAATGTTACTAAAAGTAAAAGTGATGCTGAGAAAGTCTTAGAAGCATGGGAAAGCATACAATCCAATGACATTGAACTGCATGGTAATTTCGTTAAAACTAGTATTCGTAAAATTTAATTTATGTTCGATTATTGTTTCATATTATATTTTCTATGTAGCTCAAGATGAAGGTACATTAAGCCCTGCAGATAGCGATAGTTGGTTAAACGTGGATCCGGTACAGTTACAATTGTATTTAGACGAACAGTGGGGAAATGTTAAAAATAAAAAACAGGGACAAGAACCATTGACTCTCAAAGAGAAAGTACAATCGTTCTTCAACCAATCTAGCAATATTGATGGTGTACAATTTTTAGAGTATGTTATTTATATTATAATTTTAATAATATTAAAATATTGTACAAAGTGTGATTTATATGTTCCTTTTGTAGAGACCATTCTATGGAAGCTGACATAATGCATGATCCAGAAGATAATGGAAAAGTTGAATTCGACGCGGATATATTTGATTGCACATTACGAGGTATATTAGATTTAGCTGTTCCAGGAAGCGAAGGAGAATTCGAAGGGAGTTCAGAAGGATCCTTGGGTGAAGATGACGAATATACAGGTGGCGAAATGGATAAGTATATGCGATTGTTGAATTCGGAATTACAATCTGAAATGGTAAAAGATGAAAATTTTGAAACGCATAAAAGATCTGACATGATAGAAGAAAATTTAATAAAGAGTATCAAAGAAGAAGCAGGTGGTTCAGGACCAATTGGAAATATGATAGGTGGGTCCGTTCGACGGCTTATGCATTTACAATTACAATCGCCGACCACGGTACCACCTGATTTACAAAGTTAATAACATTGATTATAAAGAATAATTTTTATTAAAATGCATTAACAACTGTCGATAGACCGGAACTCTTGAAGAATTATTGTATGTAAAACTCCAAGTACTTAGTATTTTAGGGAAAGAAAAAAATATACATATGTATATATGCGATACATTAATAATTTAAACATTCCTTTATAAGCAACTAAACGATATTAGATTTATTATATGCCACTTTGCATTACTTTTAGAAATAACAATGATAAAAAAGTTAATATTCTGTTGGTACGCACAATTCTTTTTTACATTAACGTTTAGTTCATATAAGTATATTTAATCAGGATTCTGAATATTACAATAATGTATAAGTACATATACTTACTTAAGTATGTACATAAAAATGAATAAAATATCTCACGATATATTTGTAATTATTTCAATTTATTAGCAATAACAAAGTTAATTCATTATTTGAATGGTAAATTTAACCATGCTGGTATTTTGTTTTTGTTTTCACTTAATGATTTACTACCAGTATTCGCATTACTCGCTTTAACTGATTTACGATTTTCAGTATCAATAATGTCTACATCTTCGTTAATTACTTGACTTTCTTCGTTTCGCATCGACATTCTGCAAATAAATAATTATGATAAATACAATAACATTTTTATTATAAATGCGTAACATCATTAACTACTTGCCTAACTTTAGCAACCTGTATTTCAACTTCTTTAGGGTCTGTCAATTTTTCTTTTATATCAGATCGAAGAGTTGACTGCCCAGAATAATAAACAATAGCTGAAGGTACCAAGTTTTCATTGATTAAACGTGCGTTACTATTTAAAACACGCTTTGGCGGAGTAGTAACTATGAAGGAGTAAAGCATACATTGAATTACTTTAACGATATTTAAATTTTTGATAACAAATACTGATTACTACTATTACTTACAAATTATAAAGTCACCATTTGGATCAGCCAAGTAGCTTTTTACAAAATCTTTTATCGCTTGTACAGTTTCCACTGGCCGGAATAAGCCTTGAAGGATAAACTGATCTGGAAATTGTATGCGAATTATCGTATAACGATACTTGTTTAATTGACTTAAGATTCTTTTGTCTTGATCTAATTGTCGTTGAGTATTTGTTATCAGAGGTGCTTCCTCTAGTTGTTCTCTACGACGTTTAGCATCTCTTAATAGTACTTTTGCATCATCAACTGTTAAATCGTAAAAATCGTCTGGTAATTCATCTTTAGGTATCGATTGAATTATAGCATGATTGAATACCAAAGCATTTCTCTCGCCTAACTATAATAAAGAGCTATAAATAACATACATATATGTTTAAAATTTATGTGTTTTATATAAGTAAATCTTACAAACTCTATTTCATTTATATCTGTTACTTCATTCTTGGTTGGTGGTTTGGATAAAATTTGACCTTTAGTCATAGTGTAGCCTTTACTAGTTGATGGCATTGGCTGATTTTCTTCTGTTGCAAGAATTCTATTTTCTTTATCTAATGTTATTAATTCTTTTGTTTTAACTTCTACACTCTTAGAACAATCTTCTTTTGGTCTATGTATTTCCATTTTCGAGAGAATTGCAGAATTCGATGATACTTTATTAGACTGTGTTGCTAGAGAAGTTTGGCAGTTTACTTTTTGAGGATCTCGATATATTAAGCGTAATACAGCTTTACCACTAGTTAGTCCTAATGATTTTAATGTTGTAGTCTTCAGAGTTTCTATTCCATAAACCTATAAAACAATTATGCAATGTAATCAATAAGCATTGAGTCTTATTTAATGCAAAGGATTCATATTTTTATACCTCACGATGCATATATGTTAAAACAGTTCTTTCAAGATCCTGATCAAGGGACATATGTTGTAAAATTTTGATTAATGTTGTATTAGGTTCAAAATCACCCATTAATCGTTCTCCATTTTCTAATTGCACACCTATTGTAACAGTCGATATGGAACGTGTTTTTGTACAAGGTATCATTTCTAATTGTGCATTGTTCGGTAGTCCAGTAAACCGTAATATCGTATTAGGATCCAACACACGGTTGAAGTGTCTAGAAGACAGATGAAATATTAAAAATTTGTTGTATGTAGTTTTGTATCTTACATTTATTTATTTTTTAGAATATACATACTTGACATCATAATCATCTGCATTGAAATCATGTTTTTTGCAGACATCTTCTAGAACCTACGTGTAACATTTTGGACTTGACGTAAGAAAATTGTAATAATTATAACTACGTTCGTATAATCGTTAGCATGCACGCAAAATCTTACTTGTAATATCGTAGTGTTTGGTGTAACTTTGACGTTTTGTCGTCGACCGTTCGGCGTGAGGACGATGACACTTCCAATCATAGTTGTAATTGGTTGTAATATGTTGAAATTCCACTTGTTTATGGAAACTAATTTAATAAGAAAATTAATGTTATGTGGATTTGTGTTTTTAAAGAATAGGGAAATCACAGAGTATGTTTACATGCAAGTAACGGTTGAGTTACAAACATGCCGAGGTATATTGAGGTTATGGATTAATTCTTGTCCTTTAGGAGAAAGTCATCAACTTTGATACCAACCAATGACCTCGTCTTTTTCAAGTCAGCCTTTTGGTCAGTTTTGGTTGATGCTGGAGCTGATCAGAGCTGATGACTTTCTCCTACATGCTCCTATGCTAAGTACTAAAGTACTGAATGGCAAAAATGAATGATCATCAATGAACAATGATCTGCATCAGTGATGGACATTCGTGGGATTTTTCATTCGAGATATTCCTTTCTGCGCATGCGTAAGCTAACGTCACAGCTACATGTCGTCTGTCACCATACATGTATCCGAACCGCCAAAGGAGGTGCATTTAAGGGGCCTGTGCAATTTTCCCCGCGTTTTTAACGGACAAATTAAGTACAAGAGTGTTAGTGTTCGTGAGTGTAATATTAGGGAAAATTAAAAAGAAAATGGATAATGAACCACAGCCGTACACGTCAGGAATCATAAAGGAAAAGAAGAGGAGATTATACAGGATGTCCCAAAAATGTTGTAACACCTTAAAAGAGATGGTTCGGGAGGTGATTTGAAACAACTTTTTCCTTAGCAAAAATGTTGTCCGACACTTCGTTGAAGAGATATTAACGGAAAACACTGACCAATCAGAGTGCGAGTATGCCAATGGAGCGCCCGCTGATTGGTCAGTGCTTTCCGTTAATATCTCCTCATCGAAGCCTCGGACAACATTTTTGCTAAGGAAAAAGTTGTTTTAAATCACCTTCCGAACAACCTCTTTCAAGGTGTTACAACATTTTTGGGACACCCTGTATTTTGTTCCTTACTGGGATCTAATGGTACCCTAAATTCTAAGTAAGTGTATACAGCAGTGAGGAAGCAGTGCAACGCTCGGTCCAATGCGCATGATCAGGAAAAATCTCTGAATGTCCATCACTGGTTACAAAGATTCTTGCCGTTTACGGGGAAGTTAACTAGATACAGATAAATGCGCAGAATACCGCTATTCGCATGACAGCGCGCTGTTAACCTTTTTAAATACCTAACTTATGCGTATCATGTTATAATTATACATTTTGAACATGACAATGATTTTTCACGTTCCTCTAACACTAAGCTAAAAGAGAAAAGAAGCACCCAGAATTGGCAACTTCTCCTTTAATGCTAAGCCTAAATAAAACGCAGAATGACACAGCATAGTTGAGCATTGTGTGTAAACAATGCAAAACAGTTACTACGTCACATGTGCGTTGTAATTTTATATTGTTTATACTAAAGTGTAGAGAAAAAGTGTACAGAGCTCTGCTATATTGCGTCATTTTTGTGGTTAATGTACCAATAGTCTAAACAGCAAAAATTCATTTGACTTAGATCTCCTATTTCTCACTGAAAATTGAAATATTCGAATATTTTCTGCTTTTTGAATTTCGCTCTTATATAAATGTTGTTATCACGTGTTCTTTAAGGTACGTTTGCGACAGCGCAACAGAAAATAACTATACCGATCATCTACAAAAATAACTTTAAATAGCTCGATCGATTTGGATTGTAACAACACTCGCAAAACAAGAGTAAATGAGGTTAAATGTTATTTTTATGCAGGAATATCAATGTTTTTGTACGGTCTCAAAATAAGTTTTAGAACTTTGTCCGAAATACGAAGTGTAGGATGGAGAATTTTTGGTTAGAGTAACATTGTGAAATTTCATCGAGGAAGAAAGCTGACGGTAAAAGTGTTTTTATACGACGTTTGTTGTACTCGAAGAACATTTAACGAAATGGAAACTGTCAGTTCGAACGAGGACGATGTAGTAGAATTGTCAGAGTCACTAATAACACGAGTTTATTATGCTGCCAAAGATGGTATGGCTATCGCACTTTATGATCTTCTCAGTAATAAACCCATCGAACAAGTTAATGAGCTGATTAATCAAAGAGTATACGAGGAAGATGGGCAACAATGTACACTTTTAATAACAGCTGCACGAAATGGCCATGACAAAGTAGTTAAAATATTGCTTGATAAGTTCAAGCCCGACTTAGAACAAGAGGGAACAGTTAAATTTGACGGATGTGTTGTTGAAAAGGCAAGTGCTCTTTGGTGTGCTGCTGCCGCAGGACACTTACCAGTTGTTAAAAGTTTAGTAAAAGCGGGTGCAGATGTCAACCATCCGACTGGAAGTCAGTCTACGCCATTGACAACAGCTTGTTCAGATGGACGGTTAGATATAGTTAAATATTTAGCAGAACATAATGCAAATATAAATATTTCGAATCATGTGGATAATACGTGTCTAATGATTGCTGCACTTAAAGGTCATGCAGAAGTAGTAAGTATCGTTATGATTTTAATAATCTGAATTGTTAAAATGATGTAATTAATCTAAGCACATTTAATTTTATTTTATATCATAACAGGTGAGATATCTGTTAAAAAAAGGTGCAGATCCAAATGAGAAGGCAGATTGCGGTGCTACAGCATTACACTTAGCTGCTGAATCTGGACATACTATTATAGTAGCTCAATTATTGGTATACGGGGCAAGAATGTCAGTAGATGCTAGAGGAATGACACCACTAATAGTAGCAGCAGAACGTATGAGAGCCGACGTTGTTGAATGGTTTATACGAAAAGCAGAAGTATCTAAAGAAGAAACAATTGAGGCATACGAACTTCTTGGCGCTTCTTATGGTAGTAGTGTCTATGTAAGCAATGATTCTTTAGTAGAAGCATATAAATATTTCTGGAAAGCAATGGAACTTAGGTGTGTATACAGAATTAATCTTTTTAAATGAGAATATCTATATATTCTTGATATTTATAAATAGCAATGAGACTAATACCGAAAATACTATTCTGTTAAATAAAATATTGATCATCTTGAAATTTTAAAAGAATAGATTGCAATGAAAATTTGGTCTTGTTACAATATTTACCCTAGATGATTTTATTTAATCTTAAATAGATTTTCATATACCTATTACTAACAAATGTTCAGGTACTACCATTTATATGATCCACCTTGAATATTGCATCATAAAATAAAAACTAATTTTTCGTTTGGAGAGTCAACTGAATAATTTTCTGGATGCTACAGGTTTAGTGATCCTAAAAACATTATCTATAAAAAATTAGGTGAACCAGTGAAGGCATACGATAACTGGAGAGAATGCGAAACATTAGAAAATCTGAAAAGTGTTATGAATAATCAAAATGCTTTTCATATGGAATCATTGGCTATTAGGGAGAGAATCCTAGGTTTGTAGCCTATTTTTATAAGTGGTAGCGAGAAAGTACAGAAAATAGTATAGTTTTTGATTTTACAATGTTTGACTTTAGGGCCGCATAATCCAAGAGTACCAAATCAAATAATATTCAGAGGAGCAGTATTCGGAGACCAAGGAAAGCACGACAGATGTATAGATTTGTGGCTTCATGCTCTGTATTTAAAACAATTAAATAATGTAACAGTTGTTAAAGATCTCCTTAGGTTTGCAAGGGTATCGTTTTCTAATACTTACAAATTAAACAATATTTTTAAAGAATCTTTAACTTATTATTTGTTTTTCATTGTTACTTATTTTTTATTTAAATGTCGTTCATAGGTATTTTCACAAATGATACATGCTGGAGTGGATATCGATTTTTCTCAGGTTTTAAGTGTTTTAGAGGCTTTTGTAACCGAACTTAGTCGTAATAAATCTAAAATTAATTATCCTGTTTCTGAAGAAGATGTAGAATATATTGTGAGTTTTAATAGAAATTTTATTTTTGTTATTAAATAATCGATCAAATTCATAATTATTTAATGATTTATTTTTACATTGTAAAATACAGAGAGAAATGGAATCAAACATTAAAAGTACACTGTATATATTACAAATATTAACAAAACTTTTAACGATGGATGGAAGTAGATACGCAGAACGGGATAAAGATAAAGCACATTGTCTAGTTCATAAACTCTGTGTCTTACAATTAAATTTGGAAGACGGACAAACATTACTACATCTTGCTGTAAATGAGACTCCTGTCAAGGATTCGGTTGTCTGCAAGTCAGTTTGTATATCAAATTTTTACTTTCATACTTTTTAACAATATAATTTTTTAAATAATTCTTTTACAGATTTCCTTGTGCCGCAACAGCAAAACTACTTGTGCGGTGTGGAGCTGATGTAAATGCCATGGATAATGAAAGAAATACACCATTACATGTAATTGTTGGTTGTATAAAAACAATTAGGTACAATTTGATAATAATCTGTTTGCTCGTATTAGTTACATTTTTGTATTTTTAAGAAAAACTACAACGACACTGTTTAATAAGTTATACAATTATACATTCAAATATTTACAGTGATTTCGAAACTCTGTATACAATTATCATGGAACTTATAGAAGCTGGAGCACATATGGACACTATAAATAGTAGAGGTCAGACTCCGTACTATGCTGCCATAACAGGTACAATATTTATATTCAAGTTCTAAAACTACTTTAGCTGTTGAACGTTTTATATTATTAATTAAAGCAAACATTATTAATCTGTGTTGTTTTTTGTATATGTAGGTGAGGTAGAATCAATACTACGGACTCAAACAAAATTGTCATTGAAATGTATAGCTGCAAGAGCTGTAAAAACTTACAATTTGTCTTATTGCGAACGAGTACCACGTTCTTTGGAGAGCTTTATTGAACTGCATGGACCTGGACTTAATTAGGGTTAAAATTACTACAGAAGAATATCATTTTTGATAAATGAATTGCACACGTAATTAAGTAAAAATTATAAGGTTAACTAATAGGTTTCAAATAATAAATAATTGGAGTTATTTATTTTTTATGTGATATTTTGTAGGAAACTTGATTTGCCAAAATCGTGATATAATTATTCGGATGAAGCTGCATAATAATAGTTTTGTTTATTTATTAAGGGTGGAATTTTTTACTAAAAGCACAAAAAATTGCGTTATAGTATTTTAACCCTCAAATGATGTTGCGACTTTATATATAAATGTATACATAAATGGTGTTTTGGGGTTAAAAGTAACGCCAATATAAAAGGTACTTGAAAATTTAATCTATTTTAATTTGGAACGATAAAGAATGACTAATATTTAAAATTCTCTAAGTACAGTCATCTTTCGCTTGCCAATTAAAGCTTTTTTTCCATTGCAAAGCCGAAAGGAACTCCACCCTACGTTTTTTTTCTTCAGCGCAAGAAACCCGACGACTTGAAAACTGGCTAATTGAACCTGGAAGCTGGTGCTGCGCACTCGTTTGTGTTACAGCTACCGATCTAAACTAAAAACTTGTATATTTTTCATTGTTCCTTCATGACAGTATTATCAATAGGTTGGTGAAACTTTCGTGAGAAAAGTAAATCCATATACGATCTTATTCTGATTGATTTTTCGGAAACGATTCGAATAAACTATGACCAGAAATAGTTGGAACGAGATCTTGTTTTAGGGCGAGTTCCTCAACTTCTGGAGTTTCTTCTTCAGTTGACGCCTGGCAGATCCAAGTTTTTCGTTGTAAAACGGATTACCGTATTAGTAGAAAACATTAGTAGAAAACACCCTACAACGCCATTTACGGGTCAAGAACAAATAAGTTATTAAAAACATAATTAATTGTGTGATAATTATTTTGAAACGTAAAACTTACTTTGTTCGAAACAAATGTTAACAATTGAAGTCAGTGTTTAACTAAGCGATTAACTAATACTTTGTTGTTATAATTTTAAAATTGAATTTATTTGATTATTTTATATATTAATGTATGAATTCAATGACTGAAACAAATTGTAATTACCTGTGTCTGTTAATTTGTTAACTTAATTATGTAAAGGCTATATTAAATAGCTATGAAGATATCAACTATAGTAAACGATTGATTTTTTCGATAACTGGCATTTTTATTTAATTAAATTATCTTAGATTTTATTACATACATCATTTCTCTAACTAACTTCACTATAATCAAAGCATTATTTCATAGTGATTCAAAAATTCAAAATTCGCAGCATTTCTTTGTAGAGGAGAAGGGGTAGGAGGTCCCTAGTTGTCCCTAGCTAGTGAACTTCCCCAAAGACGGTATGATTTTTTCCATCGTACACTTTCAGCTATATTCAAGAATAATAAAGACAGAAAACGATAGCAAGTTTATCTTTTCAGATCATTTCAGAGTTCATGATCAATTTGGAAGAGATTCGTGCTTGCTGGCACTTGCTGGTGCTTGCACTTATTATATTATTGCTTAGTATCTAATTGTTTAATGTTCGATGTGGAATAATAAATGTTAGGGGTAAGATAACACTTATTTAACATTATATTTCTTTCTTGTTATTATTATTAAACTTTGATGTACTTTCATTGTTGATAGTTTATTGCTGTAAAAATGAGTAATTCATTTTTATGTTATTTACATGTTTACAAATGTTCAGTTTACGACCTTGCATATGTACCTGCATATATATATTGCAATTAATGTTAGTCAGTTAAAAAATAACATAAACAGAATAACCATGTAATATTTTTATTTACTGTATAAAAATATAACATTATGAATATTAATGAATACTCCAGTCTTAATTATTATTTTAATAATGAATAATTGGTAAGTTTTAGATTAATTAGTTAAAGTAAAGCACAAAATGGCTCCAGTCCCTTTGGAAGATCATCAAACTCCGGTTACCAACAATATTCCACAAGAAGGGAATCGTGGCGGTTCTATTTCCCTTGGGATGCTTATTGATTTTATCATACAACGAACTTATCATGAACTTACAGTTTTAGCTGAATTGTAAGTAGATTTATATTATTAACATACTGCTGCACTGTTAAAATCAATGTATATTATAATGTATAATATAAATTGATGATTGAAAATGTAATATATGTATATGTTTACAGATTGCCTAGAAAAACTGACATGGAACGTAAAATAGAGATATACAACTTCTCAGCTAGAACTAGGCAATTATATGTACGATTACTAGCATTGGTTAAATGGGCTAACAGTGCTTCCAAAGTTGACAAATCTGCGGTACTTTGAAAATTAATATTATTTTATTTACATTCATATTGCCCCAGTACTTTTATATGATTGTTACATTATTGAATGACTAAAAAGAAGTTTCATTGACAGCATATAATGGCTTTCTTGGATAAGCAGTCATTGCTTTTTGTCGATACAGCTGATATGCTTGCACGAATGGCTCGAGAAACATTAGTACATGCCAGGTTACCTAATTTCCATATTCCTGCTGCTGTAGAAGTTTTGACAACTGGAACGTATAGTCGTCTACCGGCGTGCATAAGAGTAATTTGAGTTTATCAATATTTATTATTATATCAACAACAATTTTTTAATTAACGTTAACAGAACTTGTACAATTTTTTTTTTATTAGGAAAGAATTGTTCCTCCAGATCCAATCACACCTGCAGAAAAAAGAAGTACACTTCAGAGACTAAATCAAGTTATTCAACATAGATTAGTAACTGGAAATTTGCTTCCACAAATGCGTAACTTGAAAATTGAAGCAGGAAGAGTAACATTCCTTGTGGAGCAAGAATTTTCAGTATCGCTTACAGTTATGGGAGATGGTCCAACTGTGCCCTGGAGATTACTAGAATTGGAAATTTTGGTTTCAGACAGAGAAACAGGAGATGGGAAAGCTTTAGTCCATCCACTGCAAACACGCTATGTGCATCAAGTATTACTGTTTTCCTAAATTACTATGTCGTTAAATGGCTTTCCTCTGTTATTTACTGTTGAAACGAATAATTTTAATTTCAAGGTAGTACAATCAAGATTGGCGGACAGTTCAAATCCATTATCAGAAGTTTATCACATTTTGCATTATTTCTGCCAATCGCTTCAGTTGGAAGTACTTTATTCCCAAACACTGAGATTAATACGAGACAGGTTGGACGATCACATTCACGTAGACGAATATACTCCCGGAAAATGTCTTTCCGTGTCATATTGGAGAGAGCTAACTAATAAAGATCCTCGATCAGAATTGGGATACAAGCTTACAGTACAGGTTGATCAACATGATCCAGCTAGATCTCTTGCAATTGTACATGTTCCATCTTTAGGTAATAAAGAAAGCGAGATAGCGGACAGGGCAATTAGATCTGACCAGTTATCGATGGAATGTTTGTTGGTGCATACAATTTATGTACGCACTAGAAGTAGGCTATTAGATTTGAAACAAGAGTTACAGACAATGTTGAAAGATGTCGAATGTACTTTAGCTGGATCACCTGCAATTCTTTCTGTTCCAATTTTGCAACCTTGTTTAAGAGCAGAGCATCTTTTGGTTACTGTCGATACTCATACAGGAATGTTACAATGTCATGTACCTCAGTACAAGGCGCCTTTAGTTCCTGAATTAACAGCTGCCTTAAATGGTGACCACTCTCGTCTTCCTACTTTGATATCAGAGCTCAGGTGAGTCTTTCTTCGATTTAACTTAACTTTATCATATACTCTTCCCTTTTATCGTTTCTTCATATATTGCTTTACTTTATTATACACTGCAGATTTTGGATAACACAAAGGAGATGCGAGAAAACATTGCAACATCTTCCAGCAACTTCTCACGAGCGTTTGCCAGTCCTCCATCATCCTGATCATCCAATGGCTAAAATTAGTAGACATCGCATGTTTGTTCAACTTCATCGGCATCCTACAGTGATCTTGATAGTGGCATTCAAAGAAAAAGAAACTTCACTGTGCGAGATTGAATGCTCGTTTCATCTTGCTGTGGTAAAGCACAGTTCAGTTGAAGATGATCTTCAGGATGATAGTATCGAAACAGAGATTCCAAAGATGTATTTAAAGGTTCAAAGTCTAATTGAATTTGATACTTTCGTGATAACCCATGGCCCTTTCACCAGCGTTGATAGTGGTCAGTTTATTTTACGTGTTATAATTATATTAAACTGTTGTATTACCATTTTATTTTACATAATGGACAAAATGAGAAACTTTAGTCAATATCTCACAGAATCTACCGAAACCAGCAGTATTAAACGCAGAAGTACTGGACCTAGCGGAAGGACTGACGCCAGTGCTACATTACAAAACAGAAGATCGAAGCAGCCTGCATACTTTATTCCGGAGCTAGCACACGTTGTTGCTCTTTGCGATGAAAGAATACCTTTTGTAACGCTAGCACAAGAATTGACTAGGAGAGACATAGCTCACCAAGGACTTCAAGTCGAAGCAAATGCTACTGCATTGGTTTTAAAATTAGTTCAATTACCTGCTCCTTCTACTGCGATAAGTTTCGACTGTGCGTGGCATGCACTTCTTAAAAGATTGCTCAGCGTTTCAATCAGAGTACAAGGTAAAGGTATGGCCAAAACATGGATGGCTGAGTTTGTGTTTTATGGTAGCCCTCTGTCTAGTAGTCATCCAAAGGAACAAGGTAATATCATCGAACAATTTTTAAAATTTATTCGTTTAATTTATTTCAGTGGTTTAAATGTAAATTACTTGCATGACTTATATTAGGGCTACGTAGACCTGTATATTTCCAATACGAAATGGGAACAGCAGATACTGTATCGCGCACAGTAGATGCGTTGCTAAATGATTGGGCACAGATTGTACATCTCTATTCTATAGTACATGATTTAGCAGAATATTTTAAGATGGGTAAGTTTTATAACTTCATTGAAAATATATGTTTATGTCAACAATATATAAAGTAATAACGATTTACTTCATTTTTTTTTTTTTTATTTGTATAACTCAGAGAAGTACAGTTTACGCAATATGATTAGTATAAAATCATACAACTATAGTAAATTAGTCTTAGCCTATGGTCCCAACCGCGGAGCCACTGTTACTGTACAATGGAATACAAACGACAAAACATTTAAGTTAATATTTGGGAAAAGTAAGTATCGTTTTATAAGTACGTTATTAATGAACTACTTTTGCAATAAGTTAGAAATATATTTTTGTGAATACACAGGTCCAACGAGCACTATAACTAACGCTCATTCGATTATGAAGGAACAACTTGAGGCTCATTTGAATAGGCATAGAAATTTAGCACAGCTTGCACACATTCTTCACGAAACGCTTCAACCTCTTACATCGATCAGTAAATTACCCACTATCCCACAGCTTTGCGTTTACAATTCGGTATGACTTTAAATTTAATTGGTTTCTCAACACTCATTTTCAATCGATAAATCTATAACTTTGTGAGATTTTATATTATATTTATATTTTACTTTATTACAGCGACCTCAAGTACCAGTACAAACCTTTACCATTATGCCACAGTGCGTAACTTTGGTTAGAATTGCATATCAGGGTATGTACTGTTTGGAATTGCGTTTACGAGGTGGCGGATTGGTGAGCCTAAGAGACGGAGCATACAGTCGTTTTGATAGGAGTTACGTTGTAGACGAATTTACCCCAACACAAGGCCTCAAGGTGAAAATTATAGAAATTTCTATTTGTTGTAAAATAAAAAAGAATTATGCATATTTTATTTTCTATAATTCATGTATGCATTTATATTATTGCATAGGCATTTTTATCGAAATATGTGGACGAAAGTGCAGTATTTCGTAGAAGATCTCAGTCGGAGGATGACAATCCCCCATCTCCTGTAACAATGGATAGCGATGGTGGTAGTGGAAGTGGGAATGTAGGTTTCCTGAGCCACCATAGAAGTGGACCGCAATCACCTGCACAACAACGAGATGGTTTAAGATTTCATCCGCCACTTACTCCACCTTCTGGTAGTAATCCTCACACACCAGCCAGCCCTCACACTACTAATATATCACAGGTAGCATCTTATATTCATCATTTAGGACTATATACGTATTTACGTAATTCACATCGAATATTAATTTCTGAAACACATTGTTATGATTTCGTGTCTATACAATTTTTAGACAAATCAACACCAGAGTTTTGGAAGTAGCCCAGCCACGTCTTTCAATTTGGCTTCGCCACCATCTCTTCCACCTAACACACCTAATATGCTGCCACATCCTTCGCCGGGTTCTGGATTGGTTGCCAATAGTCCTCTGAATCCAATGCATGTTCCTAGTCCAGCTGGCTTGATGCCTACATCATCGCCTGGACCTTGTAGTAGCGTTCAAGTTGGTCACTCACCTGCAGGATCTTTTATGCAAACTGGTAAGTATCAAATAAATATATGTAAATATGCAATTCATTTGGTATTTTCGTACTAATTTAGTTATTTATTTAGGACACATAGACGGAAGTCCTTTCCCATCTACACAGAGTATGGCATCACCAGCAGCATCAAATTGGCCGGGATCGCCCAATGTACCTAGGCCATCTCCTGCACGTCCTGCGCAGAGTCCAGGGCATGCTGCTCTACATAGCCCTCAAGCTTCTGATCATAAAGCAGGAACACATATTTCGAGAGTACTTCCACAACGTTCATGGGCTGGCGCTGTACCTACTCTACTTACTCATGAAGCTTTAGAACTACTTTGTTGTCCTTCGCCACACCCTTCTGGCCTTCCTGGGCCAGATCTTTCTCCACTAGAAAGATTCTTAGGATGTATTTACATGCGAAGACAGTTCCAACGATTCATACAAACCGATGATTGTGTACGAATTCTAATTTCAATTTATTTATATTTATTTATATGTAAATGAAAATATTCATTGCTATTATTATAAACAATTTTTACAGTTAACTGCAATCAACAGCACCGAACCAGGAATTGTACAGTTCAAGGTGGAAAGCCTGCAATGCCGAGTTGGTTTGAATCCACAACATTTGCAATCCCTTCATATAAAAGTACAACCTCTTCCAGAGCATAAAGATCAATGGACACTAGAAGAGTTACAAGTATGATTCATAATCTGTATTTTAATCTTGTTATTTTTTAAATTTCTTTTCCCTAATTTTTTTTTTTTTTTATAGATTATAGAGAAATTTTTTGACACAAGAGCAGCAGCTCCACCATATAAACCAAACACACTTTCTGGCTTTGGTAGAATGTTGAATGTACCATTTAACGTTCTAAAAGATTTTGTACAAATTATGAAATTGGAATTAGTACCTGGATTAGTACAACAGCAGCAACTTAAATGGAACGTGCAATGGTGTTTAAGGATTCCTCCTTCTGGTACTCCAATTGTACCGACTGGTATGGCAGCCGTGCTTGTTTGCAGGAATAAAATCCTTTTCTTTGTAAGTATATTTAGTAATGCTTATTATGATCTCAATCTTCGTATACTGTAGTTTAACCACTTAAACTCGTTATTTGTTAGTTACAAATAACAAGGATTGGATTACCGTACCAGGGAGAGACACCTTCTCTGGTTTTACCGTTAGTTTACGATGTTAGCACGAACGTAACACAGTTGGCCGAGAAACGAGATCCTAGTCCAGCTTCTGCAATGGCTGCTGCATCCCTTCAATTAAAGAGATTTGCTGAATACGGTGCAAATCAATCCGAATGTTCTCTTTTTCCTGCTGTTAGGGACTTGTTAGCTAATTTGACTCTTCCATCAGAGCCACCAGTTATGTCTCAAGTAAGTGGATATTTATGTAAATAATATATTTGCAACATATATGCAACGCAACAAATGTGCATGGAAAATGGTATCTATAGGTAGTTCCATCACCAGCTGGAGGACAGGTAACACCAACGCAGCAAATTCAAAGTCCTGCAATGCAATTGCATTCCCCTATGGCTGGAAATCAAGGCCCTTCGCAAGGTCCTTACGGGATCCAAGGTATGCCACCAATGGGAATAATGGGTGGACCACCTCAATAGGACACACTTTACTCTCCTAGTCCCCTCTGTTTACCAACTCAATCAACATGGATGAACTAAGTTGTATCATAATGTCTGCTCTACATGTGCGTTTTCTTATTCAATGAACCATTTCGGGGAATTTTAGGAGAGTTGTTTCGAGAGAACGTTTGTTTTGGAAAAATCTTCTCATAAACTCTGCCATTGTAAAGATTGTAGCTAAAATTTTGTTCATACGAATTTGTACACATCACAGAAACAGTGTTATAGGATAATTTAAGGATAGACGGACCCAGCTTCGTCTTTAGGTAAGTGTAATTTATTAACTGAATAAAATTTACTTTTAATACAATCCATCTATCCTTTAATTATCTTGTATTTTTGTATAAACCTGTATTCATAAAATTGACCGTAAGAAGAGTCGTATTACACATTATTTCAGAGTACAAATTTTACATTGCGTCGGTGAATAAACTTTCTAAAATTTCTTAGAATCAATCTCACATATTTAGTTTACTAAGACCATTATAATTAAATTTTTTAATTTGGTACAGTTATGATTCATACCTAGGATAAGTAAATATCTTTTTATTCTAAATAATGACTGTGATACTATTCCTTTTCGACTATTTTGGTTGGTTATGTTATATTCAATTTCCCATTGACTAAATCCGTCCTATTTTACTTGATTTTATAACGAACACTGGGTAGACCAAACACAGAGCAAAGTAGGAACTACCACAGGAAATAAAAATTTACGTACTTTTTTTTTTCTTTGGTTGAGTTACTTCTCGACAGCTTTGACCAACCAAAATAGTTGAAATACATCTTAGTTGAAGCGAAGATTAAGTGAATTCTATGATTAGACTTAAATTTATAACTAAATGTTATACAAAGTTGAAAAATACAAAAATTATAGCATAGTCAAAGATTAGGAAGAACAAGTACGATGTATAAAGTAATTAGATTGAAATCAGATCAAGATCAAAGATGACTTTCCTTTTCCTTTCGCATTGAAGTGTGAGGCCAGACAAATTTATTAATAAATAATCATCCCATTTCAAGAATATTCAAAGTGCTAAGTGATTTTTGTACATTTTGTAACATATTCTGTGTATGTAACTGAATTACATATTGTAATAATAGGTCGATTTTTATTTTAGTACTGTAGGTTTTACTTGATAAATATATATGATACAGTTTCCTATCGTAACAAATTTAATTAACTAAGCTTTGGTACGATTAACCGTTTAACAATCAATCGTTAAACTTTTATTAATATTCGTTAAATCAACTGTTTATAACTACTCTTCGACTTTAAGAATAAAGACCATACTTACTACTTCAAAACGGTGCCTTCATTCTTCCCCGAGTTCTCATGCTCTATAGACTTTTAGATTAAAACCAGAAGGGAAAACGGGGGTAAAACAAAATTCCAAGGATTAGTAGCGCGCTAATAAAACGCTGCCTTGCCAACAGTTAACAAAAACTTTAATTATAACTAATGTTGTTGTTACAAACGCTGACATTTTCGGAAATGACTAGATGACATCGGATTTCATGTGTCTTTAAAACTTCGAATGTCAACAATTACAATTACACTTTTATATTTCGCATAGATTTTTCGTAATCGATTCTTAAGATAAAAAAGAATATATGAAAATGTAAAGAAATTATAACATTTATTTTTATTCATGTATAACAAGAAGTACGGATTACGAATCATAAAAACGAACGATAATATATAATTGAAAAATGGTGCAAGTGCGAACCGACATAAAACGGGGTATGCATGTATAACATTAATATAATAGAATGAATCGTCCAAAGCAGATCGATATTTATTTTTGAAGGATCATTCATTAATATTCAGCAATATCCAAAACCTTGTTAATAACAATAAATGATAATTATATATATATTACAATACATATACGTAATTATTTTAAACAATTACTAGTTACTAAAAGTCCATATTTTCACGATCAATTCATTGAATTATGTATGATACACTTTTAACTACCTATGACACTGGGAAAAGGTAACATTACTCTTTAAACGTTCTCTGGTAAATTTTATGTCGCATTTGTCTGTAACACTGTTTTCGCAAAGAATTGGCATCTCATCATTCTTAAAACGTTTGGACGTTTGTTCCGTGTCCTCTAAATTATCTTCCTCTTGAAGCAGAGGTTTTTTCATAAGTGGTTTATTCAAGGGCCTCATAATTAAACCATCCTTTCTAAACACTACTCCATTTAAATCATAAATAAAATCTTTATTCATAGGTTTTATCTTATTGCGAATAGGACGTTGGGGTTTTGAATTGTCCTGCGAGCATGTAACATCGCTACTTTCCCTCGAATCAGAGCTTTTAGATTGTGTTTCAATCTCCTCCGTATTTTGTAATTTCAAATTGGACTTTTCAGGTGTTTCTTTTACTTCTTCTTTTGTGGAATTTGTTTCAGAAGATCCAAAAATAACTTCCATCACCATTTTTCTAAGCTCAGGATCCAATCCCAGAGTATTCTGTCCTTGAGTACCATTGTTGAAAATATTTTCATCTTCTACATGTAAATCAACTATTTCTTGAAATGTAACTAAATTTTTATCTACTACTTCACTTTCTACTTTTGCTTCTTCTTCTGCTTCAATTTCACCTTCTACTTTTTCTTCTTCTTCCGCATCAACTTTATCTTCTACTTTTGCTTCTTCTGCTTCAACTTCACCTTCTACTTTTGATTCTCCTTCCGCTTCACTTTTTCCTTTTACTTTTGTTTCATCTTCTACTTCTGCTTCTATTTCATTTACTGCTTTTTCTTGCAGTTGAACTTCTGGTTCGACATACCTTGGAGAGATACTAATTTCCACAGCTTTGGGAGTATGAAACTCATTTTCTATGTTATTTACGTCTAATGTAATATCTTGTTCACGTATATATTGATTATCTGGAATCTGCGTTATCATCTCTTCTATAGTAATACGATTATTCTGGGCGTTGTGGACTTTATTACAATGCGCGACACAGTCGCACTTAACGAAGCATTTGAAATCACAAAGTTTACACTGATAACGATTCCAACCTATGTGAATGGCAGCGTGTCTTTTTAAATTAGTCACCGAAGTGAATTTTTGTTTACATAAAAGGCACTGCAGTTTTTGCAGATTTACTATAGAAGCCACTTTTGTTTCCATTACTAGTACATGATCCACTTTTTCGGTTCTTGTTTCTTTTTCAACATCTACCTCTACAGGTATGTATGTAGCATCGTTAACTAGAAAGAAAAAAGGTGTTACTTCATAGTACATGTTTTATTACAGAATAAATAATTGAGTAATGAATTTTAAACGAGTAAAACCAGTAAAATAACGAATTTACTATATTCTTTACACCCTCAGGGGCTGTGGCTACAGTACGGGTTTAGCAATCCCGAGGTACCCGAGCTATTGGGGGACCACTGGTCCCTGGAAGAGAAGCTTTTTCTTTGTCTTTGTATGGAATAAAAATAATAATCTCACCTATATTGGTAATTAACTTCCTCGCACTGTCCTTGTTTTTTCTTTTCCTACTTCCAACATTAGTCTTATGTTTATTTATATTAGTGTACACAATTTGTAAAGGGTCCGAGCCATCGCTCGCAGGAAAAGGATTATATTTTATTGTTTTTTCCTCTTTTTCATTCGTGACAACTGTTACATTTTCACTGGTTTCACTCTGTGCAACTGATTCATCATTTCCTAACAAATCCCAGTCTGCTTTACTTAGACTGCCAACTGCTTCGACACGAATAGACATTTCATCGTTATTGCTATTATTCGAAGATTCGGAAGTAATAATGGTTTCACTTATAACACGATCTGGCGATATTTTATTGATCTTTTTCATTTTAGTTGTACTTTCATAGGCTGCGACACGCTTGTGGCAGTACTGCGAATGAGCAGATAATGCTGCCTTTCGATCAAATCGTTTCCCACAACCACCGCATCTTTGTAATGCTGCATCAGATTCTAACTGATCCATCCATTCCTGTTAACATATAGAATATTTTCGAATTAACAATACTTTAGTAGGAACTCCAGACTTATTATGGTAGTTAAGGTACCTGTGTTTCGTTAACTCGAAGCGCTTCACTTGTTAAACTTTTTTCTGCATTCTGTTGTGCTTGCAAATCCTCTTGAACCGTATCCTTAATAAATGCTTTCTCTTGAATTTGTGATCTGAGTTTTCGCACTTGTTTATTAGACTTTCTGTGAACTGCAATGTATATTGGTAAACATTTATTAAGATATGTAGGTAAGGTACGTATATTCGTAGAATTCGTAAGTACCTTTGAAAAGATGTCGATATACGCTCCAAGTATTTGCAAATGTATTAGAACAACAAGGGCAAAGATAGCATAATTTATGAGATGTGTGCATTCTTCTCGTATGGACTGCTAATGTCTTCTTTGTTGAAAATCGTGCTCCGCCTAACAAATATAGACCATTAGAAGCGAATTAAAACATTATTGTAATTGAGCTTGTTATAGAAGGTATTTATTTCTAGGTATGTTTCAAAATAATTATGACATACATGTAGAACAAACAACTTCAGTTTCAGAAGTATAATCACCCTCTCCATTATTACGGTTATTACCATTGCATTCCTGATTAGATTGTAAAACTTGTCCATCTGGGCCTAATACTGCAGTTTGTTTGCTTATCATATCTTTTTGTTCCTTTACCTAAATTAAATCACATATTTATAGTGACATTATCTCATCAGTTACTTTCATTTTGAATTAACTATTCATAACTGCACCTGTGTCTTCATTAAATCTGAATAACTTTGAGTTGAAATTATTGATTCAACAGTTTGATAAATTGCAGGAGAATTAGATTGTACATTTTCAAAGTATGGCTGCTCTACATTGACACATAAACTTTCTGATTGCTTCTTCTGTAACATACTAACAACAGAAGTCAGATCCTTCTTTTCCTCTTCTTTAGGAACTTGACTTCTTAAGATCCTATCATTTCCATGAACTTCTTGGTGTATTTTCTCTGGTTTTGGTATAATTGGTTTACTCACAAGAATCTGTAATATAGTTAAAGTATGTATAATAAAAAGAATATATTTAAATCTGTATCAACACATTTATTGTGAAAACTATTTTTGTATACTATAGAGCAAGAGGCTGATAGGCCAGAAATGTACGATACAGTCAAGCATATACGTTACACATAAGTATGTAGACTTTATTATATATGTATGTAAAAATTATCAAGAAAAATGTTCTTTTTTCTAGCTCTAGAATTATAGTGCCACTGTTTACATAAATGTGTTGATTTTGAAGACATTATATTAGATTATTTTTAAGTGCCTTTGCACTGAAATATACAAAGTGGAACGTACAGCATCATGATCGTTTGGCGAATTTCTAAAAAATGTGACATCAAATTTTTCTTTACAATAAATCCGTTTGTGCGAGATGAAGTTAACCAGGCTTCTGAAGAGGCTTCGACATATGCGACACTCATATACCAAATCGCATTCGTACGCCAAAATAGATCTAACTTCATCACTGCCATTTTCTAAAACCTTGCTTGCACGATACAAAGTCGACACACTTGTGTCTATTGGTTTGCGCAATTGCGACAAGTCCGGGTTAATAGGAGTAACTTCTTTGGGAGGAAATTTATCTCTTCCAAATTTGCCATTATGTTTTTTGGCCTTTGCCTTTGTTTTCATTGATTTCATGTTCTGCAAGTGTTGTGCGTCCAATGTACTATCTTGTCAAAACTGAAAGAGTCGATGATTCATAAAATTGTGTAAGTTATGCAACGGCAAAGTAAACTACAAAATAAAAACTAACTAGACTAAAAATTCTATTAAATGATAGCGTATTACAAGATATAAGAAAGAAATTAGATCTTAAAAATGAAATGAATTTAAGCAAATACAATCATCTAACTGCAAGTGATATTAAACAGATTGAAAAGATTATCATTGGTAAATATAGTTTAAAAATGGTAATCAATATTTGAATACGTATTGTCTACTCGTAGATTAAAAAGAGTCGCAGATTTGAAATTGAAACGGGAAAAGCATACAGTATAGAAGTACCGTCTCTCCTGCATTTTACTGCATAAAAATTGGTTTTCACTTTTCAAATTTCCAAATTATAAAGTAAACAGAGTACCAGGACTCAGAAACGTGTATTAGAAATTAGTTCTCTCACGAAAAAATCACGCGATTTAATTCCTATTATACAAGACGAATTCGCGATCTCGATCGGGGTACGACCTCCATTTTTCCGAAATCTAGAAGTTCTTAGCTCTACCGTTTCGATGAAACAGTATCACGAGCAGCACTTTCAATCGCATGGATAAATAATATTTTTGTTTATTATTTAAATTGTTTCGTGCATTAAACATTTTTTTTTATCGAACTAAACATTTGATCAACTTATAAAGAACGATGAAGTCATTGGAGAAATAAGTGTACATGTAGTTTTATTCAGCTTTCTTCTGAGACTGTAATCCAAAGGGTTATGTACTTATGTTACTTGAACTTGTAAAAAGGGATTCTAATGTCATAGTATGCACATATTTCTAGTTACATAAGATTAATAGTAGAGATAAAGATGAGCATAATAGAATTATAATAAATAGAATACCATAAATATATTATAAAGAATGCCAATGCATTATGATTTATTGTATCAGTACATAATAATACAAAGTACCACTAGTCGAGCAAGTAATTTTGTATGTAGCCTTTGAATAGTAACATAGAATAGTGTGGTACGAATTAATGGAATTATATCACATTCCTTAAGTCTATATAGCATTACATCTAGAGTCTACTATATAAGAAATTAAACAATTTGTATCATCTTTGAATATATAAGATTTTATAACAAAACATTACACAATGTTGTATTTCAATCAAAAAGTGTATTTTGTATTTGTAACAATTATTATCTTTGCTGCAAGTATAATAATTTACCAGGTATATATTACAAAGTACAATATATCACAATTTTTATTGCATAATTACATACATACATAAATGTGTAAATATTATTTATAAAGAATACTATTCTTTTTAATTTAAATGATGAAATTCAGTAAAAAATATATCGTAGCGAGTATTATTTATTACTATAAATTTGTTGAAAGTGACTACTAAATATTGATTTAAAAGTGAAAATATTTACATGATTATAATAATTTGCAGATGAGTTTAATTCAATTTGACAATAAACTACATAACTTGGGTATGTGAAATGTATGGAATTTTTAACATTATAAATGTTCCTTTAAAATAAATGCATAAGAATGAAAAGAATGTTAATAAGTACTTCTTATTAATGCTCTTTTTAGGAGAAGAAGTACCTGTGATTTTATGGTGGACACCATTTGGAAATGATGGAATACTCAGAAAATGTGGAGATTATTCGTGTTATTTTACAAGCAATCGAACTTTTCAGTATCATCCTAAGATAAGTGTAATGACACATTTTCCAATACCATTTAAATTTAAATAATTACAAAGAACGTTTAAAAATTAAATAAAATATCAAGTAAACATTAGTCAATCGATTTTAATACAAAATTTATCATTAATAAATTGTTTATATTTTTATAGTACATAAAGCAATCGAATTATTATTAAAAATGTCGTATTTTCCGTTTTTTTTTAATTTTTAGAGTTTTCTTTTTTACGGTAGCAATTTTCAAATTAATGATTTACCGAAATGGAAATCAGATAGAGTTCCATGGGGTTTAATTCATGAGGAATCTCCAAGGAATAACCCCATTTTAGTTCAACAAGAAACTCTGAATCTTTTTACATATTCTTCAACATTTAGCAGATTCAGCGATGTACCTCTTACTTTGATTTATCTACCTGGAATTACAGAATTATTAGGTACATACAACATATTAAAATTATTGCTAAGAAATTGCACTTTTCTCCATTATATATTTTCTATTTGGATTCCATACGAGGATGCAATAAAAATTATAAATTGGTTAAGAAATAACAAATATTTCTGGTCTACCAATCTCTTCATATTTTATTATTTAGAAATTAATATTTCAGATCAAAAGTATTTTATACCAACAAAAAAAAAGACTGAATTAATGCATACAAAAAATCTTGCACCATTACTTTATATACAATCTGATTGTGATACTGCAAGTAATAGAGATGTGTATGTTGCTGAGTTAATGAAGTACATACGCGTTGATTCATATGGCACATGTTTGAATAATGCTCAGTTCGATAAAAGGTGAACTTATTCTACTGTTTCAAAAACAAACCCAATTGCATTTATCGTATTAATTTTGTAAGTAATTTGAATGTAGGCTAAAGGACAATTACCTCGACATATTAAACAGTGATGATTTTCTCTCTTTCATTGGTAATTATAAATTTACGTTAGCTTTTGAAAATGCAGTCTGTCAGGATTATATCACGGAAAAGTTATGGAGACCTCTTATCGTTGGATCTGTACCTGTGTATTATGGATCGCCAACATTTAAAGTATTAAAACTTATCTCAACGAGTACTGCTTATATGTACTCAGAAACTAACGAAACGTAGTCATTAAAATTTCTTTCAGGACTGGCTTCCAAATAACATGTCTGCAATTTCAATTCTTGATTTTAAAGATCCCGAAAGTCTAGCCAATTTTATACACGATCTCTCTACGAACGAAACCGAATATGATAAATATTTATCACACAAATTGTTTGACAATTATGAAATAGATAATCAAAGATTAAAGAAAACGTTAGAAAGAAATAGAGAATGGATTGGAAATGAATTTGGAAATTACGTAGACAAATTTGAATGTTTCGTTTGCGAAAATATACAAATAGCCAATGAACAAAGAAAAAAAAAAATTATTGATACATCACATTACGATTGTCCGCTACCTAGAAATCCTATAACATTTAGGACTGATTACCATAATTGGTGGACAAAACAATGGATTTTAGAAAAATTTGGAGCGAAATTATTAACTTATCATTTAAAAAATAATCTTACAATAAGCGTAGAAAAATTTGAAAAAGACAAAATGGAATTGTACAGTCAAAACCAAGATTAAAGTATTAATGTTTTTCTACTTTGTTTAACAAACAACTTTGTTACAATTAAATAAATTTCGTATTTCAAAATTTCACTTACCAATTTCTTTAAAGTAAAACACAATATAAGACAAAGTTCAATTCACAACCATGTTTTGCAAAATAGGAGTAGGTACGCCCATCAAATCACAAAGTTGGTTTCTTATTGGTCGAAGTTCAGACACTGATCTTTCCCAATCAGTGACATTTAATTCAAACAAAATTTTAACTAAATTCTGTTCAGGAATATCCATTTCTTCCCCGTATAGAGTTAAAGCTTCGTATGTTTTCGTTGCAGCTACTTTTCGTATGCATTTGTATTTATGACAAAGAAAAATACTCAACTGACAAAATGCTCGCTTTGCAACCACTCCGCGTATCTAAAAAAAAAAAAAAAAATAATTATCATAAGATTTTTATGGTTTTTTTGTTCTATGCAAAGTAATATAAAAATGTAAGCAGTAAAAGTAATGGAAATACCTGAAGCAGCTGACAAAAGACGTTTATACTGATAATTAGCAACTTGGTATTACTCGTATTTTTTATTTCCTGTTTAAGTAACATTAAGATTCTTTCTGAAATGCCATTTTTAAAATCGTCAAGAACAATTTGAATACAGCCAGAACTAAGTAAGCGATCCAGAAATGCCAGGATCGACGAGATCATTCTTTCATTTTTGTGACTTTCTTCAAAAATGCTCAAAATTTTATAACATAAATTTTTAAGACCTAGTTCGTCTATTTCTTGTAAATAAGAAAATAAAGAAACGCTAGAATGTTTAACCTACAACCAAAATGGAAACTTAACAAAAAATCAAATATTCACAAGAGAATTCAATTATTCTTATTTCTACCAATAATAATTACCAGAGATTCACTTAAACCACCAACGCTAAATATAATTCCTCGTAGAAGATGCATTGTATAAGGAGGATAAGATAACATTTTAACAAATCTTGGAAAAGTAGTGGATTCCATTCGCCATTCTATATTTTCTTTACACTCGTTATACGGAAAGATACTTTTCAATTCAGTTAGGTATGGAATGTTCAGTAGCGGAGGATCATTATGAATGAGCGCGCTGAAAACTGTTCCTGCTTGCGCTCGAATTCCGTCAATTCTTTCTACAGCTTGCTGTGCAATTCCACCAATTATATTTGCCATCAACTCCTCGTTTAATATGGACACCAATTTTGCTTGAAATACTAGATTTGTTAACATCTAAAATTATTTCAAGAATAATATTTAAGTGGCGTGCTAAGAATAACTATATTTATTATAAAGGAATTATATTCACATGTAAACCAGTCATTGCTGCTTCTCGTACCCATGCTCCTATATCTCCACGACTATCTACTGTATATTCTTTCAACGACTGCAGATAACAATCATATAAATTGTGCACAAATTCTTGCCATTTATCTGAAAATTAGGGAAGGAATTATTTAACTGATGTTCTCAATGACATTTTATTTTTACAAAAACAAACAAACCTGCTTCTTTCACTCCCAATGTTTCACACACCATTATTAATGCATGTATAGCTTCTTTCCTACTCTCTGCCCACTTTAGAGTATTTTCTGATATTTCGGTACATTTGATGAGAGCTTTTATCACATCGGTTACCCTTTCACAAATTATAAATAAAGGAAAATATCCTACAGAAATAATTGATAATTAGTATATAATAGCACCTATTAAATTTACAACATTCTAAGCTATAAGAATATTCTTATGTTACCTATGGCTTGTGCAAAACCTATTCGAACAAGTTGATTACTCGATTGTAAATTATCAAGGTAACGATCAATTACGCTCTTCCGGTAATTGGTATCTATATCAGCATAGTATTTTAGAAAAAATTCTGTGTGCGCTTCTGCTGCTTTTGTTCTAACCGCAAACACGTCGTGTGCCAAACATTCTTCTAAAAGATTTTGCCAGTCATCTGCAGAAGTTACATTTGTTTATTTTTAATTATTATATTTTCAACTTTTGTGATATAAATGATAACATATGGATAGTATTAGCTTACAAATAACTTCTGTGGAGATTGGCAAATGGACAATGGAGCATTTTTTTATGAGTACAGCACAAGCTTGTTTCATCAATTCTCCTCCCAGTCCTTTGAACTGCCCTCTTTTCCGAAAAGTGTTTACTATATTTCTTATATTTTCTATGGCTGTTGCTTCAATTATATTTTCAATTTTTTCGTTATAGCTGCTGTGCAATGCTTCTAAAATTTCTGCAATTGCTACTACAGCACCGTGTCTGATATTCAAATCGATAGAATTTAACATATCTAATAAATTTGATAAAACTGTATCCTTAATGTAATTTGGAGCAGCTGGCGTTAGATTAAAGAGCGTTTTAGCCGAAAGTTCTCTGATTGCTGTATCCCAGTGTGTGACTTTTCTTGCAACCACATGATCAATGAGAGGCTTTGTGTACTCGTCATACCGAGCAATTTCTGCACTGATTTTTAAATATGCATGATTTCTAACACCAACTTCAAAATAATCAGCAATAGTTAATATTTCTATTCCATGTGGAAAATTCCCTTGCCTACCGACATTTTCTTGAAATGCTGCAGATGCAGCTCTTCTACAATTAATTTCTCTATCAAAACAGGCAACGACTATCAACATAGCTGCAATTTCTTGTACATATGGTTGAAAAATATCAGGGTCATATGCTCTGGGAAATGACCAACAAATATAACACGCGGCATCTCGAATTAAATACCCAATTGATCCATATGCTCTCGGCTCGTCGAATACTAAAGCCTGAAGAACTACTGGTATCACATCTTTTAAACGATGAGGTAACAGAAGTCCACGTCTTCCTAATTCTGCTAATGCCAAACAACCACCATGCCAAGCAGAATCTGACTCACGACCGCAAAAAAGATTCAGTACAAATCCTACTACATCATCTGCTAAATCCATTGGTAATCTTGCTGTTATTCTTCCAATTCCTTTTGCAGCAGACCATCTTATCGTAATTGCTTTATCTCTAAGACCTTGTATAAGCTGTTCAATAATATCCTCTATTGCAGATGGAATATCTTGATCGTCATTGTTGGTTGGAACATCTCTAATCTTTTCTAAATTGTTCACGGTGCTAATATGTTTAGCGTTAAGCGATAAACATATGGATCTATTCATTCTTTGATATCTCCATGATGCAAGTTTTGTTCCTAATAACACTAATCCAATTCTTTGTACAATTTTTATCCCAAATTTCCTAATAAGATCGGCAGGATTATTATTTAGATGAAAATGTAAAATTTTATCTAAAATTATTTGGGTGTATGGTTTAACATCTTCCCTTGCTGTATGTTTCAATAATGCTGCTATAACTGCTAAAGGACCATGTCTTAAAGAATCGTTTTCCACGCATTCTAAACACCACATTATCATTTCTTTCAAATATAAGTTTTTAACATCCGATCTAGTCAAGAAATTAGTAATTAAAAAAACTGCAGCTACAGCACAAGCATCTTTTGACAAGCAAAATAATTTGCATTGTTTTAAAATTCTAACTATTATCGATTGCTCAAAGTCAACATCAGAGGTTTCTAGACGCGAAAGTGGAAATGGTATTTTTGATATTATAGAAAGCCAAACTAGAAGTACGTATCGAGTCTCCCATGTGCTCACATCATTTGGATCTTGTTTCTCCAACATTCGGAGAACAGGAAGAAGATCTGCTACCTGTGTGAAATTTATAATTATAAATGTATGCTTGAAGATCGAAGCGTATGATAGAATACAAAAAAGTTATATGTATTCATTTACCTCGTGTGGCAAATATGTAACGATCTTCTTGTACGTTTTGACAGACATAACGATGAAAATGTATTTGAAAGCATTATGTTGTATGCTTTCTGTGGAATTTTCATCCTTAATAATAGAGATCAATGGCTGCAGAATGTCATCCAAATAAGGATCCAACAATTGTCTCTGGTCCTGATATTGCGACAGAATAAAATTAAATCGATCCCGATTTTTCTCAACTAGACTTGACGAAAGGTGAACATCTTTTAGTTCCGCAATTAGAGAAGTCACTTCATCAATTTCCTTAAAAGCACTGAATCCACAACCAATTACTTCTGGATCCGGACAATCACTCAACACCATTTTCTTTCTCTCTCAGTTTCTTACTGTCATTCGCGAAAACTGATGTCTTTAATCCAACTACCAAGTTTTTAATTATTTAAGTTTATTTTAATTATAAAAACACAAACATATGAAGAAGAAAATCCTTCAGACGTTTCACGAAAAATTATACCAAATAGTGGCGCATGCGTAGCGGCGTAATAGTTCGTATATTTTATTAAATATACATTTACACTTTAATATAAACAATAAATATTTATTTCAGAAATATTTCATTGATACAAATAATATGTTTACAAGAGGGGAAACGAATGCGACAGCTGATAAATAATCTAAAATCAGTACATTCGTAATTTGAATTTATGGAGTTGGTTTGGGCCTATATTTAATTTTTGGTCCAAAAAAGGCAAGTTCAACTTAAATTTATACAGGCTAAACATAAAAATAGTTAAAATTAAGCGTAAATATAAAGAAATATAATATACCCATATATAGAAATCTACATTACCAGCTAAGTATTAAACATAACTATAAACTTGGACAGTTTGTCACAGATGGCTCTGCTCAGATGGTAAAATTAAATTAAAAAAATAGTTGAATTCCTTCACTACTAGCATGAGCAGAGCCACAGTTGTGGTAGAGCACTTCTCTGCTCACTTTCTTTGTAAATAGTTTATCAATTCAAATATTAAATTATTATTTATTAAACATGTGTCATTACCGTTTGAGATAAAATTGTTGTAGAGTTAACGAACTTTTAAATTGATAGTTGTGAACAGTGTCAATTTTAAATCCCGATCAAAAAATTGTAATATTTACCTCCGTAGAAACAGAACTGTCAAAAATGTTCGAATGGGCGTACGATGGTGTCAATGTGTCTATACCACGTAACGTTGGACCAGAATGTGCTTACTATTTGAGCCCAAAGCGAAGGATAATCGAAACGTTATTTATATCCATATTCATAATAAGCTTTCTTGTTTGGGGTTATAAACGAATGAGACTGCCAGCCCGGGCATCGTACGTGGATCATGATCGAGTTGGCAGAAGAGTGCTGTTGCTTGTTATGTCACTAGTATTGGGAATGGAGTTAGGTTTCAAATTTACCAGCAGGACAGTTATATATATTTTTAATCCTTGTCACATAACAACGCTGGCACAAGTACGTTTAATAGATAGGGCTTCCTCGAACACAGGAGTTACGATTATTTACAATTGTTGCTTTTATTCTTGTTATGCAGTTGTACTTACTGGCAGCAGATCCTAGTCCGACTGTGACAGCTATCTTCAGAATACATTTAAACTTCATGAATGGACCAGTTTTAGCATACTTGTTTCCAGAAACTGAATCTCGAAAGGTAAGTTATAATAAAGTATTTCAACATTCTTCTCGAGATTAACATGAATTCTTTCAGATATTTGCTGACAAAGCTCTGTATTATATTCAGCATGGATTGATGGTAGTAATCCCATATTACTTGCTCAGGATTGGAGGTAGTTATTTGCAATTTAATTTTAGTAACATATTACTTCTTTTTAAGAAGTCAAAAAGAGAAATCATATTAATTGAATACCTTCATTTTGTCTACTTTCAGGTGTTTACAATATTGAGCCCCTATCGGACATGAGCTGGTCTGTTTTTAGCTATGGACTGAATTTAATATATCACTTTTGGATTCTTCAACCTCTTGCCTGGGTATGTTGAAACTAATCTTATTATTATTTGTACTTACTTTTATTACTATTTTTGTACTTTATAGCCTACACAAGTGAATCTCAGTCACATGTTGTGTCCAGCTATTCTGGACCCATTCGAAGGACAAAATTATCGATTATGCGTGTTCGTTCACCAAGGAATATTATGCCCATTGCTATGCAAGTTATTGTGCTACGTATCCAATTTCTTTTTAACGAGGTTCCCACCGACTAAAGTAAAATCGTCGCTCGAGTCTGCACTTCCGAAAAAGAAAAACAATTACGAACATAACAAAAAGTTACGCGCAGATACAGATATTTCTGGGAACGGACATGCACGTGTGAACTAGTCTAATACTTTGTAATACATGCTAACATGATCTCTATGAACACTTTGCCGCAATTAAGTAAGTACTTGTTTGTTAAAGGAGTCAAATATGTTTATATGTTACCAAATGAACTTGTGCCTGTACGTAATTGTACAGGAGTAACACGTTTATAGCTCATTTTTCACACTATACCATCGGATACAGTGGGTAAGAACGTGCAGGACAAATCGTGGTAATAACTAGGTATTCGCAAATTGCAAATGAATACGTAAGAAGTATTTAACGAGTTTTTACCAGAGATGGACAAAATTCTTATTAAATAAAGGCTCAATAAAAGTTTAAATCTGAATTCTATGATCAAATTATGTTTTACATTGAATTAATGAAAGTTTACCCAAATAACTATTCGTTTCTCTATCAATAAAATTGTGCCTGTCTCTGGTTTTAACTGAATGCTACAGTCGCTGTGTAGCATATTTTTCCACTTAGACGTTTTACATTACGAGACACTGCTAGTCTCGTGAAACGAATTCCTAACGTGTCTGTGACTAGAAATATACACAGGATACTGTCCTACTTAGAAATCACACTCTTTAATGCTAATAAGTTTGAGAGTTAATTTTGACTTATATATGTTCACTATATTATTTTTGGGGGATATTTCTTAGTTTTAAGAATGTAGATTGAATGTGATATGTAAAGATCAACTATGTTTTAATGTGATACTACGTAAACCACGTATATGTTAATAAGGGAAAGTCGAAGACGCGTGATAATATTAATTTATTTACTTAAAAGTTGTATAAGATTGTGTCAACAGTGTGCACACAGCGACATACTTATCTTCATGGTTACGTAATACATTCCACGAAGCTGGTATACAAAAAGCAATTTAAATAATCGACGAAATTAGGCTAGCGATATTACGCTAATTGCCAGAAATTAAATTTCTTCAAATATATTTTTTGATCCCATGAAAATGTTGATAAGTAAATAATGCGAAAAGTAAATAAGATAGTCTCGAAACTAACAAATGAGTTTAGTCCATATATTTCCTATTTTAAAAAGGTAAGAAGAAAGTATATGCAAATATATTTCTGTAGAATAATGTAAATCAAACAAAAATTAACAAAAAATTTGTTTTATGGTTCCTAATTTAATTTCGCGTTTCTTACATTTCAATAATGTAAGTTTGACTTATATTCAAACGAAGATTTATATTTTTATAACTATCCTTTTTCAATTCGCGTATACGAGAACATTTCAGGAATACTTATTCAAACTTTTGAGCTTTAACTGTGCGCACTTTTTACACAACAGGGTTTTGTATCGACGAATTAAATTTCAAGACAGAAAGATGGATTGAAGAGATCAACAATAATAACATTTAATTTGTGAGGGGACATTTTCTATGTCGAGTATGCAATTATAAAGGCCTCGAAAAAGTTTTATTTGAAACCTCGATATAGCACAATAACAAGATCTTTTCTACTACTTATTGTATTTCATAGCACGTAGAGTAACAGTTACATAAACAAAACTGTGCAACAAGAAACTTTTAATACGTGTACTCCATCGATAATAAGAGCAAACTAGAATCCGGGAGGAAATATATCACGGATGTGCTATTATGTACTATAAGTGTTTCAGACCACTATACTAAGGCTTTAGCAAGAAAGTACATTGTACATACGTAGTATGTAAAAAGAGGATTGCGCGTATACAGTACATGTACTTCTTGGAATTGTAGCCCTGTTATCTTGCCAGATGCATCCAAAGAAGCACTAACAGAATATTATGTGTATGGAAGATTCGTTTCTCTAATGAACCAAATCTAATCGTATTTAATTTGATAAAAGTTGGATTCGAAATTAAATTAACATGCCCTTCTCCGCTCTCTATTAACCATTTGCTAATATATATATACATATATGCTTTGGGAACCTAGCGGTTAAATTTTATAGCTAGTATGTATATTTAATTTCGATTCTAGGATAATTTGGAGCTTTAATTATTGTGATCCTAACTCGTCATTAGACCACTGTGATTTTGAATCTTTCATGTACATGTATCTGATTCACAAGATTTATTTAAAAGTTGAGAGGTAATAGCGGATTGTGTATTGTTTGAAGTAATGTGTAAAAGATCGCTATTGTTATATTTTTGTAAGCTATGAAGAGTATTGAGTTTCCACGGTGGTTGCAGTCAAGCGTAAACTTGTTTGAACTTCTTTGAAGAAGTAGAATGAGAGAAACTGAACGTTCGATTATGATTATATGCTTAACGGGAATACAAAACGGGGAATGATTTGTACGAAAATTCACGTGTAAATAAACATTCAGTAAAAATTTCTTGTTATCTTTGTCTTCGATTACTTGATCCAGCCAAGTTGAAATTGATTGGTGTTTGATACTGGCAAACAAAAATGTTTATATAAACGGATTTTAAGGTATGCAGCAATACATACATTAAAGCATTCAAATAAAATAATTTATTTACAGAAAGATGTACACTTCTTCCTTTTAAACACTCGTAGTTCTGATATACGTGCAAGTATACCGGTGTTCCATGCTTAATCGCATTCTGACTAATTCGCGTTCTCTCTAAACATTTGTACAGAATGGTTTCGTAGGCGGTTACATGATTATCTATATGCGCGTTTCAAACACGTGTATTTACAAAATGATGCGTTTCCAAATGGTGACTCGAATTTGTTTTTACATGTACTACTTGTACATGCATAATTTAAGTACATAAATCTAAATCAAAGCCATTATAATCCTGACATTCCATATAATAAGTACAGATGAGGTGAGATTGCATCGAAAGAATTGTAATAAGGCACCGCTATACTCCAATGCTGGGCATTAATTAATTACATTTACACGTGTAATCTTGGTAATTTGTATTCGAAATAAGTCCACGGATACGACTCGTTTTCGTGGTCAATCGAGAAAGGTATAAATTCTAAGTCAGTCCGCGACCCGTATTCGTTTCTATTTACCTAGACGAAATCACACATGAAATCAAAGTTTATTTTTCTCTTTGTACGTTCGTGATTGCTATGTACACGACTCTGTACAAAAGTTTAGAAAGCAACTAACTCGCGACGACTACACCCGAACACAATGACGATAATAAATATGTACATTACAAACGACTGTATTTATCCATATCTCTAGATGACCTTTCATTGTTCACCGTGCTGACAACATTGCTACCTATAAGTATAGACTTTGTACAATACTCGTACGTAACCAAACGCAGGACTTTCTTACAGATACCAAACGCATTGGCAAATTAAAATGTTGTTCGCATAAATTATAACGTATTGTGCATTTACCACAATGGTGGTCACGAAATTTTACACAGTTTTCTTAGAAAATAATTCAGTACATACAGGAAGCTATATGGCACAATGATACGACACAAAAAAAACAAACTCTAAACATTGCGTAGACGATATTTCACAGGTACCTGTTTCATTTCTAGCATTACCTCTACTTGCTCTTTTGATGTACTTAGAAAATAATGCGAGCGAAACAATTTTATTTAAAAAAAGCTAGATAAAATTGTAACTATTGTACAAATCGATTCAAATTCTCGCCACAATTTACAATTTGAGAGGCTGTTTTATACAGTTGAAAAGAAAACACCTATGAACACTTTAAGTGGAACACCCTGTATACTGTTTTGTGAAATGTCATTTTTCCATTCGTTCAACGATTTTGCTACTTAAAAATAGGTACTAATCTAAGATGTGTATAAATATATATAATAAATTAAAATAAAAAACGAAGCGTAATTGAGTTTTGTAAGAAAGGTGTTGGACCTTTCATTCTTGCAAAGGATCCCTTCCTTAACGGATGTAACAAAAACAGAAATAAGCAAACATCTACACAGGTATTGTTAAAAAAATGAGCACACTAATAGAATCACAGATATTTCTTTTACAGTTACCAAAAAATTATGCAAATAGCATAAGGACAATAAACATGAGTTTAATATTAATGGCAGACTTGTCGATGTCCAAAATAATCTATATGCCACCAGTACACGACTATCTTGTAAACAAGTTGGAATTGCCATTTCTTTGGCAGAAGATTTATACATATAAAGCATGTATTTATACAAGGACTTAACTATCAATACTGTATGGAAGAGTAAAGAATCGGACAATACTTATCCCTATGTACATGCGCGTTAACTTAACGTAAATCTACATGACTTGGAAAAAAGAGTCGAAATGAAAGTACTGTCGAAAGGCGTAACTTGCAACGCTTCTTGGTTTATTCGAATGCTAGTCATTTTATTCCTGAGACATTGATAAATGCTGTCGAATATGATTAATTTAAAGCTTTATAGGATATTTAGAAATGGTTAAGTTCAACTCTACTATTTCTCCATTTATCAATTTTGTATTTTGGTGTAGTTTTGAAATAAAAAAAAAGGGTTGCAAGTAACACTATCCGACAAATTATCGAATCTGACTCGTGTTCGTTTGAACACAGAGGAACTTTTCTGTTAAAAATGATCTAACTCAAAAATGTTTACACGATCATCTTGAAATCAGTAATACGTCACTCAACCCTTTTAGACCTAACCCAGACCTTCCTGATGCTAATTAGTAGATGTATAAATTCAAGAAGAATGTGTTGATGTCCGTCGTTGAGTAACTAACGACTGTTCACACCGTATAAAGCCTTATTACAGATTTATCAGTTTAAATGGAATGCTAATACTATTTACAATGTATTGACTGAATGAACAGGCACGTGTCCTTCGTGAAGAGTATCATACAGTTCATTAGTGCACTGGGTTCTACTTCATAGTAGACATTCCAGTACAATGCAGAAAATTTGTATTGAAATTTCATTGTACAATCCCGAAGAAACCTTCAAAGATATGTGTCTACTAGAAGTAAAGTGTTACCCATCTAGAGGAGGTCCTAAGTACACCATAGATACCTCTGTATTTCCATATACAGCGGATACGGATGGATATAATCTTTTGTCTGGCAACCCTGCATATTGAATTTTGTCATTAATATCGCCAAAGTATTAGAATTTTAAATATACAGTTTGTTTTACATTTTCAAAAAGAAATAAAGCTGAATTTTTAAAAGACATTACTTTGTAGGTTTCGTATATTTAACAACAAATAGTTCAAGGTATCGTTATATGTATATTCTGACACCAAAATTTCAATCAAAAGTTTACAACTACTGTTCAACTTAAAGCTTTAATATAGCTGATTAATTTAAAACTAAAATGTACCAAATATTCAAATACAATACCTCTAAATGCCACTCCCAAAAATTCGTAATTTTTTTCAAAAGATAACGTGTTATCATCACAATCTAATATTACCCTAATTCTTTCCCCAACCTGTTAATTATAAAATTTTACACCTTAAGGTACATTCGACAATATTCTATACATTCTTTTGAGAAATATGACATACCTGATACTTGGGGGCATTATTAAGTAACGGATAGTTCCCTTGCACATCCCCATTGTGTAACAGGTGATTATCCACTAGATTCCATCCCCACGAATGCTCGTTTGAACCAAGTAATGCTACATACCCGTGACATAACAATGGTGCTTCTTTTGTCGCTATTCCTATAACTGCCACTGTGCCCAGAGGTCCTTCCCAAATTACCTCCCAGGCATGACGGCCATGCCGGAAACCGATTTTTCCTCTACAGGCATCCGTACTTTGTGCGACAGGATTTCTGTAACACAATCATACCGATTAGAGGTAATAATTTACAGTTACAAACAATATTTATAAGGTAACCGAGGTAAACTTGAGATGTTATGGTGTCTCGACTATTTATGATAAATACAACAAATTTAAGTTTTGATTCATTTTTAACTGTACTTAATAATTTTATTACTATTTACACTTGTAATAATACTATTATTGGGTCAGTGGATTGGGTTTATTTACGTCACTCGACAAAAACATACAAGAATCGATGCGCGTTGAGAAGCGATTCAGTTTTCCTACCTGTGTAGAGTGAATCCATTCGGTTTAATGTAAATGTTACAGGAACAATCGACGGGGTTCCATGCGTGATAAAATGCCCGCAATTTGGACTTGTAGGTGGGTACCGATGACAATAAATCGGAACTGAGAGCCTCCTGGGCCAGCTTGCGGATGCAGTGCATCCTCCACGCGTCATTGTTCTCGTCGTTCAAGAATCGGTTCCATCGTTTGCACACCATCGAGCAGTTTCGCAACGTGTGGAGATCTAAATAAGAAAAAATCACTTCCAAAACTCGATCCGATGCTCGGAGTGCTATATCGTCCATTTTGCCGGCACTGCTTCTGGTCGGGTAAACGAACAAAACATATACACGCAGAACGCCGCACGGAGTCTGTTGTGTTCGGCTTGGAGCCTACAAAGACGAACACAGTGGCGCGATCTAGCGGTTGGAATAGACAACTTCCGGTCGGTAATAGGATAACGGAACGATAGTAGAGATACTAGAGATCTACGCTTGAAATTGTGCGAGAAAGTTAAGTAATTTAAAAAACACTTTAAATCTAACTCCTTTAGTGTAAATAAGAAATAAACAGGTTCTGGAGACTATTAATTGTCAGGTTAGAAAAGGAGTGTACATAGTTTACGTAGTAATAAGGTATACAGTGCGATAGCCATGTTTTGTAAAGGTTTGTCACTAATAAAGCATTAACCATTGTGCGAGAAAGATTTACCGTGTGAGAAGTTCATGAAATATTTGTAAATAACCGATAAACAAACGATTCTGTTATCCTATTACCGACCGGAGCTTCTCTGATTCAACTGCTAGATGGCGTCACTGCTCTGTGACCGACACCCGGTAAATGGTTATTTCCTTATCGACTCCACAGTGGGTTATCACCTGAACTTTGTCGGAAACTTCTTTATCGATTCGTAAGGGGATCTCTTTTACCGTCTGTTGTTCCGTTTGCCTTTTTGAATTGCTGTTTGATAATTTTAATTAATAAATTGCTTTCTGGTTGTACGATACGTGTGATCATTGAAACTTGAAAATAAAAAACTACTTACATTCTGAACATATTTTTATTATATGTTCGTCGTGTAAGGCGATGATAAATAAGAATGGAAATAAGCTAGTAATAATTAAGCAGTGGTACAATAACTTTGTATAATAAGTTACGCACTTTAAATAAACGAATAAACAATTTCTTTCGGCAAAAACGCATAGTTAAAAAGAAAAATTGTTGTCCTAGCTCCTCTAGTTTTGAAGATATGTAAAGAAACATGATACTCACCCCAACTTTAGGGGCTGTTTTTATTTTGAGAACTACCTACCACATAAATATTATGAAAATCGGATATGACAATTGGATATGTTCCCTTGTGAGTTGTAATCACTAATCGCAATCGATCCTCGACACTGGTTTGAATTAGTAAACGTTAAAAAGTGTCGAGGACAGGGTTCGAATGAGCTCGAGGAGTGTCCAGTATCGGCGACACATAGCCACAGGGAATATATCGATATGCTTTTCGAAATTCAAAGCCCGTTTACAGACGGTGGAGCCGCGATTCGGGTACTGGCTTTCATGTACATCTCAATTATCGTTATGCAAATTGACTCGGTCTCGCGATGTGTGTTCTGCACGGGATGAGCATGAACGAGGCGATGCCTTGGGGGTCTACCGACGTGCGCGTAGGGATTCCGAATCGGACGAGATCAGGACCGCTCGATTTTTGAGTTTTCATCGCGAGACGAAAGCACGGTGTCGTGTCGAATCGAAACGATGATCGGAAGATCGAGAATATTTTAACACGTTCACTGCCAGACTAATACTCTTGACAATTTCCTCCGCGATTTAATTTTGTTTACAGACTTTTGGAAACTGCGTAATGAAACATTTATTTTTGTATTTAGTTCTGTAACTTCATCTGTAACTTCATGTATCCGTCGATGATTCGATAATTCCGTTCGCGAGTCCGCGAGAATAATCCGATTGCGAGATTACATGGGAACTCGGATCGACGAGGAATGATCCGGGCGATGGCCAAGGGGGAAACAGCAAGACGGGCATAGAAATGGAATAATAACACGTTGTGTATGACAGATGCGACCGGACCACTTGCCATAATCCGCCTTGCGATTATACCATCGCGGGGAACCTCGAAATGGATGTGCGCCCAGTCACGTGACCCGACCCAAATTGATCATTAATGCGAGCGAAATCGTTTGCAGTGTGACGTCGTTTACATCGAAGAAATTGCAGTTCTAATTTCAAAGTTACAAATGTCTACAGCTGTCACTTGCAGAAGCATTATCTTATTCTATCTGATCTCATATCTTATATTCTTATAATATAACTTAATTTCATTATATAAAGAGACGTATATAATTAAGAGATATATATAATTTCATTATATATATTATTATATAGTTAGTTATAGTTTATTCTCTTTGCGGAGTATATATATTATTATATATATTATATACATTAGATTATATATATATATGATGATATGTACATTTATATCACATATATTTAATTATTTAAAATATGTAAGGAACCTGGCACTTCCTCCATTCGAATTTCCCGCGCTGACGCGCACTGATAAGGTGAAAGAGGAACAACGAATTAGATAAGATAAATAAGAACAGTGCTAATCAACAATAATGAACTATTATTATATGCTATTGTTCATCATTGTTGATCAGCACTATTCTTATCAATCTTATCCAATTCCTTGTTCCTCTCTCACCTTATCAGTGCGCGTTAGCGCGGGA
>NW_026534838.1:3972459-3975313 GCF_026225885.1 Hylaeus anthracinus
AGCGCAACTCTGGAACAATCGGTGGAATTTCTCGCGGCGTTCAATTACTCGGTACTTTATCTTAGCATTCAATTACGGGAATGTCCGATTCCGATTCTCGAAAAGCCGCGAATTCGTCGGCGCGGTAAGAAGCGGTACCGCGACACGTTTTTTCCATTTTCATCTGTCGGAACGGGTAAAAAGAGGAGAGGTGGGAGGCCGGGGCGGGTATGGAGAGGGAGGGGGGGGGGAGAATCGGGGGTGCAATTCATATTTGTCCGTAGGCAGCAGCGGAATTGCACCTTTAATCAAGATTTCTACCAATTTGCGAGCGTCGACGGCGCGAAGACAAAGCCTATTGTTGCCGTAACTGGTTGGGGCTTCAAGTGTTCCAACGCAACGGTGAGAGCCCGATGCGCGCATATACCGGGTGTACGTTCAGACAGGGACCGGTAAACCGTACGGTTGATCGATTAGGGGAGACGGATTCTCGGGACCATCCCCTTGAAACCCATTAGAAAATGATCAAAGGCGCGAGTCCGGGAATTAAGGTCCCGCGGACTTACTTAACGGACGATTTTAACAAAACTTCGCTTAACTATTCTTTGATTATATACGAATCGTACGGACCTGTTTCGATTTAAATTGACCATCTCAATTTGATGGAAAATGGTGTAAAAATTTTCGAGTTGTGTCACAGATCCTTATGGGTAAGACTGCGGATTTGCAGGAAATTTGAGTGTGTGGAAACACGTACAAAATCCAAACAATATGCAAGAATATAAAAAAGATTGAAAGTAAAGTTCATGTTGTAATATTTGCAGAATAAAATAAATTGCTATTTTGGTTCAATTTTTGTAGGCACGTTTGCGAAGATTTTATTTTCCATAAAGATCCGCAGTCTACTTATGGGACATGGAAATTTGTATGCAATTTAGGAAGTTGCTGAAAATTCGACGTGTCATAAGACAATGATATTATAAACCATTAAAAATAAAATAAACATAGAAATGATCGACCATCCCAATTTTGTGAAAAACAATATCAGAATTTTGCAATTTAGACTCTTGGGAAACATGCGATGTTCACATGAATTTTTTCAATTTAAATGAAAATGCGATTTAGGAAGTTTTTGAAAATTTGACATATTACAAAAAATGATACTATAAACCACTAAAAAAAAAAAAAAAATAGAAATTATGGACCATCCCAATTTGATTAAAAACAGTATAAAAATTTTGCAATTTTAGATGCGATGTTCACACGCGATGTTCACGCGCGATGTTCACGCGCGATGTTCACGTGCGATGTTCGCGTGAATTTGTTCAAATTTAAACGAAAGTCCACTTTAGAGACCGACCGAAGATTTGATATTTCATGAAAACCGAAATGTCAAATCGTAGAAAAAAAGAAAAAGATAACAACACCCGTTATCTCCGAAGCATACATGCGCCTTCGACGGTCTCTGTCGGGCCGGGAGTGGAGAAGAGTATTCTGGAGCGGAGGCTGACGCTCAGGGACTGCCAAGCTAGTCGCTTCGCATCCCAGAAGTCCCTGCCCCACCGTTTGCTTCCGGCTAAGCCCGTTGCCACCGCGTCCCAAGCAACTTGAAGCCACTCGTACTTCTGTTTGTGTTTGCTAATTGTGAATTGTCTACTTCTTGCCGGTGGGCCGCGTGCGCGTTGAAAAGTTAGAAAGAGAGGACGGAGAAGAAAGGAAAAGGGAGGCGAGGGGAGCTCTAGCCAGAAGGAAAGAGACAGCCTCGTATCCGCGTGTAGGTTTGAATGTGTATGCGCATACACATTTATTCTTCGCGTGTAGACGTTTGTCCGTGTGTATTTCCGTGTTTCTACGAGTATGTAGGAGTCGCATGGCGAACCAAGTCGGAGCTAGGAGTGTGTGTATGTTCGATCGCGTGTATGTATGGGTTTGTACGTGTTTGTACGTGTTTGTACGTGTTTGGAGGTGTTTGTAGGACTCGTGTGAGCCGTCGACGAACGAAGGCAAAGCCGGGTGTATGTATATACATAGAATTGTATGTAGATGATCGTTCGCGTGTGTTTGAGGGTGTTTGCACGTAGAAGGCATGCGAATCAAGACGAAGCTGGCCAAGCTGCAAGAGCACGTATCGTCTACGGAATGCTCAGACCGAGGAAAAACCACTTCCTCTCCTACCCCCAGGGCAACATCCCCGGTCGACTACTATCCCTCCTTCCTTGCACCAGCTGGAACGACTACTCCTCGCCTGGAGCTCTCCGTTTCTTCCCTTCGACCACCCCTCAGACACTCGAGTTTACCTCACTAGTCACTGCTTACGTGAGTACTACCCACCAAGAGGCACCCGCGAGCAAGAGGGTACCAATTTTTAGTCATCCTACGTCCCTCTATCCCTTGAGGTAACGCGACGCTCTCGCCTTTGAAACGGAGTGCGGGGCTTTTCAGCTGGCATCGACCGTCTCTCTCGTTTACGAGGAAACATGAGCAACTTGAAGACGGGGAGACGGCTTCAAGTCTTCACACTTTACCGAACGGTAGCTTATTAATCGTTTTGTTGCTGTGGTCAGCGATATTTCTTTATTTTTCGTTGAGATTAGTATGGTATAATCGTTGCAATGAATTGTGAAATATTAATGTTGGGAAGATAAAGGAATATTGTTGAATTGAATCGTATGGCTGAAGCAAAGCTACGTAAAGCAGGACTACGTAAAGCGAGACGATTTAAAGTGAAGTTATGTAAAGCAAAGGTGTTTAAAAGCGAGACTATGGAAAGCAAAGCTACTTGAAGCAAAACTAGCCAAAGCAAAGCTATATGTAAAGCGAGACTATGGAAAGCGGGTCCACATAAGGCGAGGCTACGTAAAGTGAGACTATGGAA
>NW_026534838.1:3975323-3978078 GCF_026225885.1 Hylaeus anthracinus
AGCTACTTAAAGCAAAATTGAGCAAAGCAAAACTGCCTACAGCAAAGCTATCTAAAGAAAGAGTACATAAAGCTCACTACGTCAGCATTGAAACTACGTAAAGCAGGACCACGTAAAACGGGGCTACGTAAAGCACAAGTACGTAAAGCGGAGCTATGTAAAGCGTAAGACTCCTTCTGTCAAATGATGGTTGCACTCGTATCGTTTGGTCGCACACCGACGTGTGCCTTGAGTGGTGTTGGTCGAGTAATCTCGTTTCCGTCGGTACGCGGATTTGAACTCCGTAAATTTGTGGTGGACTGTCTCGCGTCCGTTCCCGTTCTCTTTCTAGGGTCCGACGTAGCACCGAGGGGGAGTTGCCGCGGACAATATATCAGTTTACAATGATAAAAAGCAAACACGGGAAATAACGCGAGGAATTACTGAACCAAACAATATGTCCCCCGTCTCTGGAGAGATGGCGTATATTTCGACCGAGCAGTCTGGCAGCATCCGACGGAGGGTGTGCCAACACGTTTTCCTTACAATGCGCCACGATCCCGGTTTATTTCGCTGCGGGGGCGATACGGACACGGAGACGACTCGGAAAACGGACTCATTATCGCCTCGACGGATCCGGTCAGTTTAACTTGGATCAATTATATTTGTCTGCGGCGAACGAAACCGACAATTTTAACACTAGGATATGCTCGATTGGGCAGATTAATTTGTAACTGTTCGAATAATTGGTCAAAAATATATACATATATTTTTACATACATACATGTATACATACATAGTTTAACTGCCTAAAGCAAAGCTAAAGCGAGACGAGACTTTATATCGTCTCGCTTTACATATATATATATATATATATATATATTAGTAGTAAGTATAAGTATATAGTAGTTAAGTATATATTATATATTATATATATATTATATATATTATATATATTATATATATTATATATATTATATATATATATATAACTATGTATACTATGTATAAAGACTGACGTAAACATTGTTTGTGTTATCAAAAAAATTTATTCTAATATTATAAAAAGGAAGAATTGTTTATATGTAGCGGATAATGTCTAAAACTACTAGAAATGATTCTTGAAATTATTTAAGGTGGGAGAAAGCTACGATATCCCTGGGTAGAATATATTTTATTTCGATAAAAGTAATTTTTCAATTAGAAATCTCAATATCTGTGAAACTTGTCATAAACGAAATATCGTATACATATGTTGACTGTATGTATTTTAATATTAAAAAATAAAATCTTAAATCATAAAGTAAAGGAGTAAAGAAAATGTGGACGGTGTCGATTAGGAAAGACTGACACAAAATGTCTGACCAGGACGATCCGTTTCTCCTTTCAGGACTGGTTCCTCTTCTTTCCTACAGTACATTTAATTTACATGTACTTTTTCTTATGGAAAAATATATGTGAACAAGAGAGAATTATATCTAATAAATATATTAAAATATACATGCATTATGTATTATAAAACATTGTTAAATAAAAATGCCACGTTTCACGTTCAACCTTTACAAAAACAGAAATTGAACCTTAATGTTATTACTTCCTACATAATTCAACAGATACATCCCTTTAATTCGTTTTCATTAAATAAAATTTACAAAAAGTTATTAGTCACTCTTTATACACAATAATTTAAAAAATGGTCCGAGTCATTTGAGGTTCTGAAAAACATTTCCATATCAGACTTTCATGAAATTATATACCTATAGATAAATTTCATACTATTCTGCGATTCTTACTTCCTATTCATTCTTCATAAATATCTGAAAAATATATAACCATCGTAAATTATTACATCCACGTTCCTTTAACTTTCAAATAAAATTAACCCATCAGATTATCACCTCCGAAGTCGACGAACTTCGAGGATGCCTCAGCAGTCTATTCGACGTTTCTCGATATATTTGCGTTAAATACGATATAAAAGGATTTCGACTGAGAAGGAGTTCACGTGGCTGGTGTTCGAATTTAAATTTTCCTTTGTCGTTTGAGTGCTTGCGTATGACACCGCGTCGCGCTCGCTCGTCACATGACACGGCACGTGTGCCGACGCCAAACTCGTCGCGAAGCAAACAACGAATTAAGCTTTATTTCCATGGCACTTCAGAACCGGATGAAAGCTAGTCCAATATAAGATTTGTAAATAAACAGCCGCGTGACGCGATCCCTTCGAGAAGTTAATCCCTTCCGTAGACTTCGTTTAATACAAGATGTCGTTCAGCTTCCAAAGAAATCGTCAACCACCTGAAACAGAAAGGGTGCCGAGGTTGTTAGTTGTTAGTTGGTTGTTATGTGGTTGTTATGAGGTGGTAATTAACGTAGGTTCAATTATCAGGTACTTGAGTAGAAGGCAGATTGGTAGGAAACAGATTTTTTACTTGAGAATTCATTATTTTCGATATTTCGTAGTGAATTTCAATAATGAATTTCAGTAATGAATTCTTCATTGTAAAATTCTTTTTTAGTATTGTGCTGGTGCATATTGTATCGAGTATAGTATTTTCTCACAACGATAGACATTTTAGAAAATCATTAGAAAGCTATAATTTGTTAAGCCACCCCTTGAATTAATCAAAATTTCTTTTTCTCATTAATTCTAATTTTTATTGTGTAGTACATATTCTACATTCTGACGATTCTCTAGGTTCATGTTCCTACAACAATAGATATCTTAGAAAATTATCAGGAAACTATAATTTGTTAAGCCACCCCTTGAAGTGGT
>NW_026534838.1:3978088-3982540 GCF_026225885.1 Hylaeus anthracinus
TTCTGACGATTCTCTAGGTTCACGTTCCTACAACAATAGATATCTTAGAAAATTATCAGGAAACTATAATTTGTTAAGCCACCCCCTGCAGCAATCAAAACATTCCATTCTCATCTATTCCATTCCAATTCCAACTTTTATTCTATTAATGCCACACATCCTACATCCTGACAATTTTTCCCTAACAACAATACACTTCATACCGACACTAAACATATCAAAAATAATTCCATCAGCCTCACCCAACCGTCATTCAAAAAACTTCAAAATCGATTCCTTCGCCACTCTCTCGTCAATTCCCCCAAACCACAAAAATTCCACAAAAATTCCACGATCCAACGATCCTCCTCGTCGTTTAAAACCTAAACTCCCGACGGTACACGCGTAAAAAGAAACGCGCTCGGTGCCCCGTTCCTCGCCCCCTCGAAACGCGAGCTCCGTAATCCGTTAATCACAGTAGACGCGGAAGAGGGTAGGAAACAGGCGCGTAATCTAAGAAAAGGCGTCGGAGCATTGGCGTCAGTGGAAAGTGGTTGTAAGTGAATGAAAGTGGATGCAAAGGTGGAGGTGTGGTTGCTACGAGGTCGTCCGCCTAGCAAAGCTGGCATGATGCGGCACGGAAGACAGAGGTTTGTCTGTCTTTATCAGCCAGCCAGGTAGAGCCCTCGAAGTCGGGCGACGCGTCTCTATCGCCACCCCTCGGGAAAACCCCGTGGGGCGACGGACAGCCCCGATTGGCGTGGCTCCCTCAAACGGGGGTGGAAATCCCGCGTCCCTATTGGCTCCGCGCGAATCCATACTCGGTATTCATTCGCTGGCTTATTCGTCGACCCCTCGATTTCTACCCTCTCTCGCCCCCTCTGCACGCTCTTTTCTCTCCTAAACCCCCGGCGGTAGCCCGATGCGACTCACCCCACGCGCGCCGCGGGAATCTTTTCAATGCACTTCACCGCCAGCTTTCACCTTTCGCCGGATATTTCTAAGTAAATATTTTTTTAATAAGCACGCGCGTACAGCGCTAGTCGTTAATGCGCGGCACAGGTAATGCTATTTCGCAACGAATTTTTCCAGGTTTCTGCGGGCACTGTATATGTGGTCAATATGTGTGTTTGTACGGAGTTTTGCAGCGGGGAGTTTGGGAATTTTGGTTTTTAATATTTGGGAGATTATTTGGAGGATTTTTAAGGGTTTTTGATTCGATGTTTGTTTAATTTATATTGAGGGGGTTGCGATGAGGTATTTTTGGAAATAATTTGGGTTTAATGTAATTTTTAATGGCATGCCTAACGATTATGTTGGTTAATGTTGGATTAATATATATAGTTTGTTTCATGAGTACCTTGTGTGACTATCCATGAAATTTGTATAAATAAAATAATATATTTGTTGCTTAGCATTATCTTCTAATAGCATGTAATGTATCACCAATTAATGTTAGATGATTTAATTTTTGGATATGTTTTAAAGGATCGAAAAATAAGATATATGTACTTTTTTATACCGGTCCGTTTTCATATTTAGGGGATGAAATAAGCCCCTAAAGTTTTAGCTGCAATAGGCTATCTCCAAAACTATCATGTATAAAGGAAAACTTTAGAATGCATTAAATATGTACATCTCCGAATTAATTGAACGTTTACAATGCATATATTAACATTCAGTCTTCGATTAAATATTAATAAGAATCACGGTTCGAAGTAAGTATTCATCGAACACAGTAATCGTGAGAAATTTTTCTGCATCGTTACATCTGTTAGCTGAAATAACTAAAAATTAATTTCTGACAATAGTTACATTAATTATTAACAATATTTGTTCAAACAATGACCGAGGATATGATTGATCTGTAATATTACACTGCGAGGACAGCGGTAGATGCTTTTTCTAAAAATGTTCAAAATCATTACTAACTAATAGTTTGTGATTTCAGTCACCAATCAATTACGTTTCTTTTGAGATACTGGACCACGTAAGTTTTGTCCTCCTGGATCGCTGAAGTATTATACTGTGTGAAGGTTGGAATTTGCCTTCAAAGCAGGAGCGGTTTATAATATTAACAAAATTGTATGTGGCATCGTTTGTAGAGCAACAGTCACGGCGTTATATATGTTGGTGATCGGCAATGTAATAAATCATTTTCTCGATTGATCTCGACTGTTACAAGTAATCTCGATCTCGACTGTTACAAGTAATCTCGATCTCGAATCACACCTCGAAATCGAGACGAGATCGATACGAGATCGAGATTGATCTCGTCTCGTGCGCGTCAGTAACCAATATACAAAAAATACGTACATCTTATTTTTCGGTCCTTTAAACCATATCCAAAAACGGACACCTAAAAAGCGTTTCTTGTCAGTATAGCGTTAATAACTAAAAATCCTTGTAGAATGAACGCAAACGAGCGTCTCGGTTCGTTTCGGAGCAGCTCCGAAACTCATCATCGGTGCGCCCTGAGAAGAGACGCAGGGACGAGGAAATCGCGATCTCGCGATCCCTTCGAATCTTCTCCCCCTCTCCTCCGCCTCCTCCTCCTCCTCCTCCTCCTCAACCGTGTCTCCAACCCCTAACCCAAGAAGGTGGCGCAGCCAGGGAAGAAGAGATCGATGAAAAGTGTCGAACAAGGAAGCTGGTCGTCGCTCGCCTGCACTTTTAACGTCGCCGCGCTCCGTGTCGCCTTCGTCCCGATGGAACGAGAGGACAGAGAGAGTGAGAGTGTGTGTGTGTGTGTGTGAGAGAGAGAGAGAGAGAGGGGTGGAGAGAGAGAAAAAGAAGAAGGGAAAACGGGAGTAAAAAAGGTGGCCGGCGCGGAGGAAAGACGAGCCAAGAGACCGCGACAGAGGAACAGGGATGGAGCATTCCTTGGGGTGTTGCGGCTCATGATCGTGCAACTACGTGGGCGGTTTGCTCATTGCTCCGCCCCTGGTACCGCCCCATTGGTAGCCCCTACTGCCTTCGGGGGCAACGTGACCTCCCTTCACCCTTCCGTCTGCAGCTGAAACCTTCGTCGGGTTTTCGCCAGCAGGCCATCCGGCACAAACGTCAGCAGCGGCAAACGGCGCCACCAACGGATCGTTCGCGATCACCGTCGATCATCCGAGGGAACCGCCGGTGCGATCATCGCGAGGGATACTTTTGCCGACGATACGTCCAGTGATTGTGCGTCGGGGGTGATATATCGGCTATGACGTTTCCGGGGACTTGGTGAGAGTGGTTCTGGGCGCTCAACGCGCGAATCCTCCGGTGTATCAGTGTTGTTTATCGAGGGACACGGTTCCAGAGATAAGTGATCCCTTGGGGAGGGTACGAGGACGTCGGGGTGTCGTCGGGAATCACGCCTTGGGTTACGAGACCCTGGCACCTTTAAAACTCTGGTTTATGGGACTCCAGCTTCTCTGAAGTCTTTAGATTCTCTAGTCTCTAGAAGAGACCTCTTCTTTGTATCTCTAGCTTCTAACATTCAACCTTCTAACATTCTACCTTTGGGATGTTGGAGTGATTCACGGTTACTAGTTCGTCCAAGACCGCGATGTCCTAGTTCGCGATGAGCGCAAGCAGAGCAGAGGCGGAAGGGTCAATTCGCTGAAAGGTTCATTGCCAAGCGTCGTTCCCAGTGGCAATGGCGCGCGGTCCAAGTGCGAGGCGGATGTGATCGGTGGATTTCGATGATGTCGACGGACGTATCGAGGGACTTTGACGTATCGATGCCCGTCGCCTGTCGTCATGCGGATCGAAGGCTTCTGGAACTGGTGACCCCGACGCAACCGTCTCACGTCGCGATTGCAGCGTGAACAGCGAGAATCGAGTTGTCAGGAACCGACGCCACGTCCCGACGAGATTTGAACTCTGTCGTTTCGGAGTAACGCGCGACTCGGGGGTTGGTGACAGTGTTCAGGATTATCGGAGGGTCGGAACGTGCAAGGCTCGACGGGGGCTGATTAGTCGCCCTGATAGGAGAAGACGCTGAGAAGTTTGCGAACGAAGAAGATTCGTAAGTAGCTATGTTGTTTATTTGGGGGACTTGTGAGATATGAGGAGAGATTCTGTGCTGGATTCGTTTTGGGGGTTTATTTGGCGAGGGTCAGGGGGTGGCGAAGAGGATTCGTAGGGTAGTGAGTGTTATTTTGATTCAAAGAGATCTTGGGAAATTTAATTGTGTTTAATTGGGGATGGCGAAGAGGATTCTTCTAGGTGTAATAAATATTATTTTGGTTCAAAGAGATCTTGGTCAATTTCGTTGCGTTTAATTGGGGATGGTGAAGAAAATTCTTCTAGGTGTAATAAATATTATTTTGATCCAGAGAGAATTTCGTCGTTTTTAATTTGAGATGGTGAAGAAAATTCTTCTAGGTGTAATGAATATTATTTTGGTTCAAAGAGATCTTCGTCAATTTCGTCGCTTTTAATTGGGGATGGTGAAGAAAATTCTTCTAGGTGTAATGAATATTATTT
>NW_026534838.1:3982550-3991983 GCF_026225885.1 Hylaeus anthracinus
ATTGGGGATGGTGAAGAAAATTCTTCTAGGTGTAATGAATATTATTTAGGTTCAAAGAGATTTTAATCAATTTCATTGAGTTTCGACTGAGATCTGTTAGTTGGTTAATTTAGGGGATGTTTTATTCATCAGATTCTGATATTGATGCCATATTATTATCCACCTGAATTCCTCGATAGTTCATTATTATCATGCTTCATATGTGACGCTACTAATTGTTTATTGAGTATTATCTTGGTTCAAAGAGATTTTGGTCAATTTAATTGCGTTTAATTAGGGATGGTGGAGAAAATTCTTCTAGGTGTAATGAATATTATTTTGGTTCAATATTTATCAAAAAAGAGTTTAGCAAATCCCCTAAACAAACCACTCTAAGTGTAATGCAAGCTTAACTCTGCAAAAGACTTTAGCAGAGTACTGTCTGAAGCAGAAAAACATTTGCTTTAAATGACGATGTTAAAAATCCCTTTGATCAGTTTTCGTTGAATAAATATCAGGACATTCAAAATGGCTAATGATACCTCAATGGTCCACATATTTATGAAAAATATATTTAGTCCAAGAAGAAGATCCAAGATGAAACCTAAATACCAACACAAAACCTAAATCATTTTCCTGAATCATGCACCAATTGATACTAAACAAATTTCCCACCTAATTCTTTCTAAACGTTCTTTTGTGAATGTCCCGCTCCGTGACAGTGTCTGATAGCAAGACAAGGGTGGTAGGATATTTGAACGCAAAGCAGAGGGCGACTTCCGACGGGAAATTTGATGGTCGGTGGGGAGGATTACGGGGCGAATGACTTGGCGCAATTAGCCAGATTTTCTGAGTGGATGAAAAAGGAGGAAACGGGATTCCAGGCTGGCAACTAAATGGATTAAAACGCCCGTCGCGTTCGAATGCCCGCCCAAGCTGCCGCGAGATAAGTGCCTCGCGGAAGACGCGTTTCGACGTTTCGCTCGCGTAAAAAGCACCGAACTTGAGCGGATTTAACCCCTCGGCACCCGAAGAGAAATTGCGGGATTGTTTGGAAAAAGCGATAATCGTACTTAATAACTAGTAATTTAAATTGAAATGATTTCGGGAGGCAAGAATACACGTTCCTTTGATATATTTTATTTATTGACTTGCCAAAATATTTTATTGAATTATGCATAGACCATTTGGGTCGCGAATTGCGGTCGCTAATAATCTAGATGTTAATGTGACCTTAAACGAAACTATTTAAAAATTTTAATAAGGAATTGTTGAACCTATGCTTACTTTAAATTTCGTTCCTACTTCTAAGAAGAGCTAATTCAATAGAATTTAATATAATTTTAAAGCAGAGTTAATTTAATTAATTCAGAAACATCGAATGCACGAAATTGCTTAAAAATCATCCAACTTGTCTCGTCGATTGCGTTTAAATGATCCATATCACCAAATGTTGAGTTATCGAAAGCGACGGGCTCTCTCAAGACTCATTTGCATCGGTAATCCGAATACACCACTGGCTATTAACGATATCGACGGTCAATTGGCAATCGGTTCTTGTCATCGACGATTTCACTTTCCCCGAGTCGCTACACTGCTCACTGATTATTCTTCGCTCAGTGATACGGGCAAGTCAATACTTGAATATTCCTCTCCTCGATGCAAATCGGCTAATTATAATACGAAAATATCAATGGAAGTTCGTGGGAGTGAGAAATGACAAGCACCATCGTTTGACAGTTCTCTTATTTTAAGATGGAATGTATCCAATATTTGTTTCAAGCAAAAATTTGTCTGAACTCGATGACTATTTTTTTTCAAGCAAAAATCTGTCTGAATCTGATGAATATTTTTTTATTCAAGCAAAAATTTGTCTGCATCTGATGAATATATTTTTTTTCAAGCAAAAATTTGTCTGAATTTGATGGATATTTTTTTTCTTAAGCAAAAATTTGTCTGAATCAGATGAATATTTTTTTTTTCAAGCAAAGATTTGTCTGAATTTGATGGATATTTTTTTTCTTAAGCAAAAATTTGTCTGAATCTGATGAATATATTTGTTTTCAAGCAAAAATTTGTCTGAATCTGAAGACTATCTCTTTTTAATATATGTCAATATTTTAATACCTATTGATTAGACCAACTAAATATCACTGGTTCTACAATTATGCTAGGAAGAACACACAAGATGGCTCTCGAAGAACTGTTTAAGCACCCCCATGTACACGACGCGTCTACCTATCAGAACCTAACATCTCTTCGTATATTACTATCACTAAATTACGTTAATTTATGTAGTGCTTAATAAAAATCTAAATTTCGATAAAAATTCGTGCACTCTACCAAAAACTTTAGCATCTCCTTCAGCAATAATTCAAAAGGCAATAAACTTCCTCGAGTAATTGCAATCAATCTCCGAGTTGAAATCCAACCCCGAGACATCAACGAACGATTCCCGGTACTTGCTTGACAAAATGTATCGTATACGGCATATGCATGAGCCCTAACGCGTCATGGTACTCACGGAGCCTGGTACCCCGTCCGAGGAACAGCCGTACAAGTGGCACTGGAAATTAGCGAACAATTAGCTTCGCTCCGTTTATGTTTTATAAACACGGCCGGTTCTATCGACGGGCCATTATTTTCAAGCATTCGTGCAACGCGCCTATCAACGCTCCTCTACCTTGTGCTACCTACGGGCCACGGTTTTGCGCGGTGCCTACCTAAGTGGCACGGTTGGTTCGAGTGTGTCCGAAGTATCCGGAGCGGTATTCGAGCGTGGTAGTGCTTAGGCTTTTCGAGTATCGCGGGCACGAACGAGGAACACGTTGGAGGGGCCGTAGAAGGGGTCTTGTAGTGTTTCGTTGCGTTTAAAAGGAGGGGGGTTTTCACGGAGAGGGTTTCTCGCTGCAAGGCAGCTTTGGTGTTGCAGCCTCTTCAAACGTCGTGCAAACACTCGGGGACAGGGCGTTCGCCTGGTACGACGATTAATATCCCAATAAGGCCTCGTTCACAGGGGCTCGCTCGACCGAGCTGCTTCGTTCTTTATTCATTGTATCGCAGCTCCTCCCGCGGGATAAACTGCCCCGATACCCGGGGTTCCGTCACGTTTACTCTCAGAAGCTTCCGACGGGGCTCTTTACTCACGGAGAATCCACGAATCTCGTCTCGCCGCTACCTAATCGATCTCTACAGATATCATTGGAAAGTGTCGATTATCTGTCGAGGAAATAAAAGGGTATCTTTGGTTTTATTTTCAGGTATTTAGTTTTTAATAAAGGATAGAATTTAGAGGAGAAATTAGAGGAGAAATTAGAGGAGAAATTAGAGGAGAAATTAGAGGAGAAATTAGAGGAGAAATTAGAGGAGAAATTAGAGGAGAAATTAGAGGAGAATTTGTGAAAGAAGATTTTTTGTTTTAGTTTGAGATATTTGTCTTTTAATAAGGGACAGAATTTGGAGGAGAAATTAGAGAAGAATTTACTAAGGGATGTTTTTTGTTTTAGTTTGAGATATTTGTCTTTCAATAAAGGACAGAATTTGGAGGAGAAGTTAGAGGAGAATTTACTAAGGGATGTTTTTTGTTTTAGTTTGAGATATTTGGTTTTTAATAAAGGATAGAATTTGGAGGAGGAATTAGAGGGGAGATTAGAGGAGAAATTAGAGGAGAATTTGTTACAGGAGATTTTTTGTTTTAGTTTGAGATATTTGTCTTTTAATAAGGGACAGAATTTGGAGTGAGATTGTGTTAAGAACGTGGAAGGTAGATTGCAATTTTAATTTTGATTCTTAACTTTATGAGGGATGTATTTGAAATGGGTTTTTCGGGAATTGTAATCGAATACGTACACGCTAAAGCGATCTTTATCTAAGATATAAAAATATTAAATATACGAAATTGTGTATTGAGTGTATTTATATGAGAAATGAAATTGAGTAATTAATTGGAAAGAATCATAAATGAAAGAATCATAAATGAAAGTATCATTGAAAAAGACATAAACAAAGATAATAAACGAATAAATACGTGAACAAATAAAAACGATAGATGCAAAAGATTTCACGCGCACATTTCATTGATTCACTCTTGTAGTGATTCCTGATTACCACCGCCCGGTTAATTAACGTCCGATCGATACCTAATTTCGACGATTGCGAATCGATGGGTATCGGTATTTAACGAGAGTATCGCCGGATTGTCCGCGAGCTTTTTCGAGTCGATCGCGATCGATCAATTTCGCGCGAATCGTCGCGGTGTGAACGGCAAAATGAGAGGGGCATACGGCGTCAAATTTTGTTACCGATGGCGCAGCTGACGAGCGAGTTTTACAGCGGGCTTGTATTAGCATACTTATCACGCTCGGCGCGTGTCATTTATTTGCCCAAACGTGCAACGACGAGACGCGACCATACAGCGACGTTAATTGCCGATCCGACCGCTGAGATGTGGCCACGTGTATATCCGTCGAACGCCGAGATATCGCTTTATTAGCCGATCTCGCAGCGTATGGACGCGTCGCTCGCGAATGCCTCTCGATAAACGGTTTTATCGACGGATATACTCGCGGATGGGTTCCACCGAGGAGACAAACATTCTTTTTTTTTTTCGTCGCTCCTCCCAGAAAGAACGCTGCGCTAATTAACGAGCTACGAGAGATTAGCGGAAGGAGGAAGCCGTTATTTTCATTGGGACGATAAACTATGAAACACCTGAAGTTTGAACACGTTCGCGATCGACAGATATTTTACCTTTTTTAATATGTACACATATTTTTAATATAATATGTATATATGTGCAATATGCAATTGCAACGTGTGTAATAAATATATATATATAGAATTACAATATATTTATTGTATATATTGTATGTATATTGTATACCGTATACATGTTTGTGTTATCATAATAGAAACGTATTTATTGCATACATTGCATTTGTGTATTGCAAATTTGTTTATATCATCAAATATTGTGTATACACATATTTATAATATAATTGATGAATGAAATATGAATTTATAATAATTGCACGTATATATATATATTCTTAATATGATGATGTAAACACATTTACAATATACAATTGGAATATATGCAATAAATATATGTGGTTAGACTAATGAATGTAATATTCAACACTATGTATATAGTTTGTACGTAGAATTACAATATATTTATCGTATATATTGTATATATACATATTCGCAACATAATGATGTAAACACATTTACAATATACAATTGCAATATATGCAATAAATATATTTCTAATATAATAATGTGAATACATATACGATATACAATATACAGTATGTAATGAAAATATATACACAATAAATACAAGAAATATACATAAATACAATAATATACATGTATACATTGCAATTGTATATTGTAAACGTGCTTATATTACAATAATATAAATGTGTATATATACAATATATTAAATATGTATTTCATTTTACGATCCTGAACAACGACACTAAATAATTCATCATCAGTTACGGTACCACGAAAAATTCGACAGCTTCTAAAAATTTAGGGCAACGTATCGCGCAGATAGATGGACTCGAGGATCCCGCTACCCTAATTGACAGCCCCGCAAACGTCTTTCGTCTGATCCTTACGGGAATGAAATACTCTTGCGTTCGAGTGGCCATCGTCGGACGAGACGATGTTTTCCCTTCGTAAATATTTGAAATAAGACAGACACGGGGGCAAGTAAGGGTACGAATCCACGAATTCGAGGGTAGCCCGTGCGTTCTCCACCTCCTCCTCCTCCTCCCCCCCCCTCTCTCTCTCTCTCACTTTTTTATCTCCCTTCCGTTTTATTTTCCCCGCTCTGGATGCCGTGAGTCTCGGGGCATTATTACGCTACTTGATTTCGCATCGTGCCAGCTGTCTCCGATTATTCGCCATAGAAATTTCGGGGGATTGGAGTTCAAAGGGGACCCCGCGGTCCTCCGCTAATATTTGAGGAGGCCCCCGTAGACTTGGGCCCTACCGGACGTTAAGCCACGGGCTTCTGTTGTACTCTCCAAACCTCCTTCCTTTTCCTCTCCAGATTACAAATTTATCGAGCGTAGGTCCTGCACGCTGTACCGAGCGTCATCGGCCTGTCTCTGCCCGGAGATCCTCGGAATTATTTCTCGAATAACGAATCGAATTTTAGTCGTTTTATTCTTCTTCGACGAATAAAAATTGGAGTTCGAATTGAAGAATGAATACGAATGAAGAAGAAGATTGTCCAATGAGTGAATGAATGAAGTTTTCGGTGGATCAAGTGTCAGGATTAAATTATTCTGGCTTTATTCGTTATTTGTTATTCGAATAAAATGCATTCCATCTCTGACAAGAATGTTTGATAAATAATGTTCGATCTGTTATTTATTCGATACAAATTCTTGTCTTTCATGAAACTCATTCATCCAAGTCCACATTCTCAGAAATTGTAAATTTGGATTCACGTGAACTAATGAACATATGAACTAATAAGCAAATGTTATTACTTTACGAAAGATCATTTAATTAGCGATAATGAAAAAGAGGTTTCCTTCGCAGCGACGAAAAATGAATTAAGCTGATGAAAAATACCAATTAATAACCATCGCAACGACGGCAATGTCAACAAGAGTAACGAGGGCAATAACAATTCATTATTTTCAATCCGAAAAGTAATTAAAATTCAAACAATTGTTAAAACGCTAGCGGGATAACATTAAATCGAATTTATGGACGCTTACGTGGCAGCGTTTCAATTTAATTACAGACGGGTTCATTTCAGTTCTCCACATATGATTGTCGAGCTTGTTTGAAATTTTTAATTAATTTAAACACGCTTCGTTCTTTATTAGCTCAATATCATTTATCGATTTTGAATGTTTCGTCCGTTTCGACCTGCCATTTTCGTGTTCTCTTCAGACAGAACCGATGAGCCCTAATTAAAAAATAATATATATTTCTAATTAATGTGGATACAACTAGTACAATGACAACGCTGCAACTTTCTGAATTTAAGATATTTTTCAATACAAAAATTTCGACAAATTCACTAAGAAACATCCTTTCGAGTACTCCAAAACTTATCACCAGAAAATTTTCCGTTCGTTCCCAAAAACTATCGAATATGACATTTTCTCTCTCCTTTTTTTAATTGCCCTTTTATCAAGATATTTTAATTTTAATATACGTCTTAATCGAACATATAATGTCTCTGATAACTAAAAACAATATTGCTGTAGTTAAAGCTCTGCAAGCTGCCCGAAGAAAAATAATTAACCCAGACCTAACCCACAGAGGGTTAAATATTATAACTAAGCTAGTCGAAGGCATTATCGAGACAATTCTCACCAAAAAGAAAATTATTTTTCGGCTGACAAGGTCCGTTCCACCCCCAACAAAAGTGCCTTTCATCGCGAGGTCACGCGAGCCGGAAGAGCAAACCCAAGTATTCCAAATATCCGAACGGGGGTGGAATCGTTCGCGAAGAGACTTCGGTCTGATCGAAAGTTTTCCGCGGAGTCGGCTCGACCCGTTTGCGAAACTTTCTGACGCTTGGTTTCCTCCGAAGAATCATGGCGATGAGCGTTATCGCCTCCGACTCTTCGCGAATGGCTTCCCGTTGCTGCTTCACGCGTTCCTTGCAATAAACACGATAACGAGCACAGAGTATGTACTTTTGATTTCTTTCATTTCCTTCTGGCAGGATTAATTATCCTGTTTATCGACGTATTTTTTGCTTGGATTGTAATATTCGATAACGGAGCATTTCTTAGTTTTCTTGTAATAATAATCTTGTAATGATAATGAATTTATACATTATTAATTTCTGCGACAAAAAAAATTTCCTTCAGGTTGGGACACAGATTATGTTAACTCTACTTAAACTAGAGTCATGAATATATAAATATAAAGGCATAAAATTAATCTTTACACTAAAACTCCATAGATGAAAACATAATACTTTTAACACATTAAGAAATATATTTCAGTATAAATGTATACTGAAATATATAGCCAAGTAAGTGTGACAAGTCATAACTCCGTTATCAGTGGACCTACAGAAAAATGTCAAAGGGGGAAAGGTGAAGATTTGAAATAATACTAGCATTATTATCTAAAATGGAAATTGTTATGGAATTCATTAATTTGTCATCTGAGATAGAAAGGTCTCAGTTTCGTTGGTGATCTTTGTGGCTCGAAGTACGGCCCTGGGGAAGGCGGATACCCGTGGTACGTGTTCACGCGAGCTCTCTCACATTCAGGGAGGACACGAAGACAGCCCTGGGGTGAGTTGGTGTAACCGACATCCACCCGCCACGGTGCAAGCGCCTGTAACGCCGCGAGTGCTATCTGGCTAACTATCGCTGATCTTTGGCGCGAGACGGGCCCACGGGGAGAGGTGGAAGGAAAACAGGCGGAAAGGGTGGTCTTCGAGTCACGGACAGCTTACAACAGCACCGACACTGAGAACGATTCGCGCATCCGTGAAATATTCCAATGTAAGAACTTCTCCTCGGTTCGGTTCCGAGCATTGCTTTCGAAATTCACCTCTTACTGCATACGAACAGGAATTTTTGGTATATTTACGGTAAACTACCCCTAATATTGATGCTCTTCAAAGTATAAACACATGTTCGATAGCTAGAAACAGGAATTTTTGGTGTATTTAGGATAACTACCCCTAATTCGATGCTCTTTCAGTTATAAATAAATTGTCTATGGTTAGAAACATGAATTTTTGGAGTATATAGGATAAACTACCCCTAATGTTGATGCTCTTTCAATTATAAATACATTTTTCATGGTTAGAAACATGAATTTTTGATGTATCTAGGATGAACTACCCCTAATATTGATGCTCTTCGAAGTATAAACAAATGCTCGATAGCTAGAAACTGGAATTTTTGGTGTATTTAGGGTAAACTACCCCTAATATTGATGCTCTTCAAAGTATAAACAAATGCTCGATAGCTAGAAACAGGAATTTTTGGTGTATTTAGGGTAAACTACCCCTAATATTGATGCTCTTCAAAGTATAAACAAATGCTCGATAGCTAGAAACAGAAATTTTTGGTGTATTCAGGGTAAACTACCCCTAATATTGATGCTCTTTAAATTATAAACAAATGCTTGATAGCTAGAAACAGGAATTTTTTGTGTATTTAGGGTAAACTACTCTAATTTGATGCTCTTTCATATATAAATAAATTGTCTATGGTTAGAAACATGAATTTTTGAAGTATATAGGATAAACTACTGCTAATATTGATGCTCTTCAAATTATAAAACAAATACTCGATAGCTAGAAACAGGAATTTTTGGTGTATTTAGGATAAACTACGCCTAATTTGATGCTCTTTCAATTATAAATAAATTTTTCATGATTAAAAACATGAATTTTTGGCGTATCTAGGCTAAACTACCCCTAATATTGATGCTCTTCAAATTATAA
>NW_026534838.1:3991993-4000851 GCF_026225885.1 Hylaeus anthracinus
ACATGTTCGATAGCTAGAAACAGGAATTTTTGGTGTATTTAGGATAAACTACTCCTAATATTGATGCTCTTTAAATTATAAACAAATGCTTGATAGCTAGAAACAGGAATTTTTGGTGTATTTAGAATAAACTACTCTAATTTGATGCTCTTTCAATTATAAATAAATTGTCTATGGTTAGAAACATGAATTTTTGAAGTATATAAGATAAACTACTCCTAATATTGATGCTCTTCAAATTATAAACAAATGCTTGATAGCTAGAAACAGGAATTTTTTGTGTATTTAGGATAAACTACGCCTAATTTGATGCTCTTTCAATTATAAATAAATTTTTCATTAATAAAAACATGAATGTTTGGTGTATCTAGGCTAAACTACCCCTAATATTGATGCTCTTCAAATTATAAACAAATGCCCAATAGTTAGAAACAGGAATTTTTTGCGTATTTAGAGTAAACTACCCCTAATATTGATGCTCCTTCAATTACAAATAAATTCTTCAATCTCCTAAACGTGATTTTTTTGTGTATTTATCTGTCGCTCCCCCCATCCCGAATATTACAAGATTAATCAACGTCTCGGCCGGTCACAGAGCTCCGTGACTCTTTCATCGCGCGTAAATCACAGGATGGGGAAACGCGGTCACGCCAGCGGGCACCAACAGAGAAAGCCGTGCGACAAGATAAAAACCGCGAGCCGGTGGTGTCGGTCGGTCGTGCTCGCATCGAGGAGCTAATTTTTTAAAGAGCACAGCGAAAAGGGGGTGCGAACAGGCGGAGCAACCCACCTCCATCCCTCCACCCTTCCATCCCTCTCTCTCTTTCTCTCTCTTTCCTTCTCCGAGGGCTCGATTCGTTGCACGCAACCCGTTGGAAGAGCTACGGTGGTCGGCTCGTATTTCTCGCCCTCCAACAAGATACCAACCACCTTTAGCCCCATCCTCGGGTTCGCGGGCCACACGTACGGGGCACGGAGACGGACCGAGAGGGTAGATAACGTCTCCTACGAATGTGCGCGCCTTTTGCGCAAGGCGAAAAGCGCGCGCACACCGACGGGTGTGACTAACTCGGCACACTCGCACGCGCCTTTTCGTACCCACCGAGCCCACTCGGGTGCTCTGGGTTGGGTTCGGAGATAGGCAGAGGTTTCCTCGAATAACGGATGACGAATGGACGCTCTGTTTGTTCCATTGAACAGGTGTATACCGGCGGACTTTCGTTTTCTAACGCGGGACGTAAATGGTAAATGTGCACGTTGCTCGAAACGTAAGGTAAAAGGGAATTATTCAGGTGGACTGTTTTAAACGCCTCACCCTGTATAAGACCCTTAAAAGAATTTCTTTTTCCATAACATTCTGGAATAAATATTCTTTAATTATTCCATTCCCGAAAATATGGACTTTGGTACAGTTATTTGCTGAAGTTGTACTTTGATGTAATAAATAAACATTTGATAAAATTGCATAGGTACTCGTTTTCGAAAAAGGAAGTTTCAAAAGCCCGGAAAAATTCGTTCCACTCCGTTACTCTGTAATACGGAAGTACGTTTCGATTTCGCCAATCAATGTCGCAGCGATCGCTTTCGAAAAATTTTTCCCCGGGAAAACCACACTCGCTCGCGAATATCCCGATCGATGGATCAGCGTGGGCGCTTTTGCAATTTCTCGAACATTGCCATCGCGAGCGCTGAAAAATTCATCGCGATGGATTTAACGGTATCCCGCGCGGAAGGGCCACGATACGGTCCAACGTGTTCCAAAAAAACCTGGGCTCGCAGATACGCAGTCGTTCCCGCATTGTTCGTTAATCTATGTAAAATTGATCGATTAGCCCTCGTTCGAAAGCGTCGAACTCCGACGGATGGGAACTCCGGCGTCATTCGCGACCGATTTTTACTGAATGCTCTCGGGATCATGGGATAATTTGAATTCTATGCATAATTATTAAACCACTTACTGAAATTATTAAACTTCTACACCAAAGGGCAAGATGGACTCTTAGGCCAATCGCACACGGCGCAACAGATTTGAAATTAGTGTTCCAAACCGTTTGCGCTCTTTGTTTTACCTACTCTACTATCTTTGTTTTACCTAGATCCACGGTCGCATGCAACTAGTTTCAGAGTGGTTTGAAATTGATCAGTTGCGTCCGTGTGCGATCGGTCTTAATCTGTCAAAAGAATAACAATAACCAAAATTTGTTGGCTATTGAACTTGTGTGTATAGAATACAGGCTGTCCAAAAAATGTTGGAGACTCTTGAAGGGGTGGAGAGGGTTCGTGGGGTGATTTGAAACAACTTTTTCCTTAGCGAAAATGTTGTCCGAGGCTTCGTTACGGAGATATTCAAAGAAACGTTCGAATAAGAGCGCGAGTACCCCGTGGCGCCGGTGAGGCGCCCACAGTAGAATAGGTACGCGCTAGACAGCCACGGTCTGTAGGCTACGCGTTAGACAGCCACGGTCTGTAGGCTACGCGTTAGACAGCCACGGTAATAATTATTGATAATAATAATCTCTGCCAGCCTTGGATTATTTTTATTCTTTAGTAGAAAACAGTCAAATAGCAAAAGGATATTTGTAACGAAATTGGCCGAAATTTTATGTCGCGGGCTCTCGGACTATAATTATCTAACAAGAAACACGGAGAAATAAAACTAAAAAGAATGTCTTCCATATACCAACGTTGATGCGTAACAAACATCTTTCATTTCGCTTCTATTTTCAGACGAATTATAAAGTAATTTTGACGAGAAGCAACTCCACATTCTGCATTTTATTTGATTATGTAAATAATAGAAATAAAATCTCAGTTTTGAATTTATATCGCACAAACGTGTACACGCGCATCGACATCGGCGGTCTATTGATAAAGTAAATTGAAACGAATTTCCACGCGGGTAGCAAATAAATTTTATTCGACGAACGGGTAAACTCGGCCGCGTGCGGAGTTGGCGTTACAAACGAATTAATCGAATGTTAAAACGTCAAAAGCCAAAGGAGCCCTTGTTGGGAAGAAGTCTCTGCCAATAGCTGCGGTCGATCAAATAAATAAAAGTCGCGCTGGCGATTCGAAAAATTTCCCACCGCGTTCGCTACCATATTGATCGACGAAATTGAAACGTATCCCTCCCCCCCCCCCCTCCCCGCAGCAGTTAACGAATTTCATTTTGCGAATGGTAACCACGGCTATGTACAAGCTTTGCGTTACAAACGAATTCACCGAACGTTAAAACATGAAAAATCGAAGGATCCAAGTTGTAAAATTATTTCTATAATTCTGCTGTGTATGGTTAATCAAATGAATAAAATACGAATTGGTGTGATTCTAAAAATAATACCGATTAATTGAAAAGAATTTCCTTGGATCGTTTAACGAACGGTACTGTCTACATCGACGAATTTGCGTTGCGAACGAATTCACCGAACGTTGAAACATGAAAAATCAAAGGATCCAAGTTGTAAAATTATTTCTATAATTCTGCTATGTATGGTTAATCAAATGAATAAAATACGAATTGGTGTGATTCTAAAAATAATACCGATTAATTGAAAAGAATTTCCTTGGATCGTTTAACGAATGGTACTGTCTATGACGAATTTGCGTTGCGAACGAATTCACCGAACGTTGAAACGCGAAAAGTCAAAGGAGCCGAGTTGTAAAGAAGTCTCTGGCAGTAAGTCGGGCCGATCGAATAAATAGAAGGCGCGCCGGGTACGCTGCAATTCGAGGCTATACGTCGAGAGGAAGCGGTGCATTAATTTCGAGTTGCCCCTCGAATTTCCTTCAACCCCCGTACGTGTGAGCCAACACCGACGGACGACGTGGCTAGCGAGTAGCAGTTACCACGAGGTGTTCGGGACGGCTGGTAATTTGTAGGTAGATATACGATAGACAATAACACCGGTGAGGGGCGGCAGGGCCGACTAATTTGTTTATCATAACTTTATCTTGATTTATTGCCGCCACGGTGCTCGCTCGTTTCGTAACGCCAATCGCGCACGTTTGTCCGTGCTCTTTGACGTATTTACACGCGCATGAATTAAGGGGCGATTTCTGGATCGTTGGGGCAAAATGTAACCAATATTTGCGATCCTTTTTCTTCTAAAGTAGTGGAATTATTAATAGCGGAGTATTAATTGAACCGTTCACTGCACAAAAATTGATTAACTCCACTTTTTGAAAAATCTGAAATTTCAGTGTCGAAGCACTTTGTATAATTTTGATCTGTTATATTTGGAATAACTTTCCCGAGTGATAAAAGTTAACAGTATTATATAGCAAACAACAAAGAGTGTTAATTGATCATTTCTTTTTCCTTGATTTCTTTACAGTATAGCAATTCTTGCAATTGTGAAACATGGAAATTTTCTTATTTATAAGCTGTTGTTTATGTGCTTGTAATAAAAAGAAAACGTGGTCTTTTTACCAGGTACAACAACATTGATATTTATCGAGCCCGGCGTTACATTAAAATTCTCCTCTGTGTTGGCAAAATTTGTGTCCGAACTAAGCGATCAAACTTTTAAATTTATACGTAAAAATAAAAAAAAAGTAGCAAACGACGTTAAATCGAAGCAAGGACAGCAGCTGAAGAATTCATTTCTTTTTATTCTTGCGATCTTTCATCCCCTATTTCAAAATAAAACTCACCCATCCCTGACTCTCCTCTATCTCGATTATTCCAATCGTCGAAATAAAAGACTGGAACGATCACCCTTTAATATCGTTTCCAATCAAATTTCTCCAGGTGTCGCGTAAATCCTCGCGACTCGAGGGCTCGTTCCAAACGTGATTCATCGTCCTCATTTTGTCACGAGGTCCCCGAAACTATCGAAATTCTTGTATCGCGGAGTTAATTGGTCAGGGGTGGTTCATGTCAGGCGTCATTAGGCTCGCGAACGAAAGGTGCGACATATCCAGTCTTTTACACGAGATAAAGAGATATCGATTCGTCCATCCGCGGCTATCTTGTCCCCGACGAAACGACGGCGTTAGGTTTCCAGCGCCTCGCGACGAGTTTACTGCGGAAATATACGAGCGGCGAGCAGGTGGGACGACGACGATGATCCACGTGTCGTTTACCCCGGCAATGCTCGTAAAACACGCCGCCACGGGTTCCGGAGAGATCTTATGCTTGCCAGAAACGCAGGTTTGCTCCGTTAACGATTCGCGAGCAGAAATCGTACGGAATGATCGCGAAAATGAGAATTCGTTAAGGGCTAACGATTCCGTTAATTATGGTAAAACGATTTTGGATATTTTCGAGGAAACATAAAATTGTCGGTCGCTGGAGACGGTCGTTCATTCGAACTAATAGATCGATCAGAAAATTTTGAACTGTCGTATTTCGGCGAAAAAATGTCGTATTCACTTCTAGCCAAATTCAAACTAAATGGGCCGATTTTTCTTGTGTAATAAATGTTCGTCATCATCGTCAGAGGTTGTTAAATACTTATTTCGTTTATTGTTACTCTGAAGGTGTATTGATCGCGTCCCAATAAAAAATCCGGAGACTTTTTTGAACAGAGAACAACTACCTTTACGTTGGCAAGAAGTCTGAAGAAGTGATAGAAATTATTTCGTTAATTACTACTTAAGATTTCTTCAATAAATAAATGTTGCTAAAATTTTGATTACTTTTCGGTCTAGTATATTTAACGTGCTATAATCTGTAGATATACCAGTTCGAATACTTCCGTTACTCGCTGTATAATCGCAATAAAATTCAGGAAGCCGATTCCCGAGATTCGAAGGACCCTGCGTGTCCAAAGACCGAAGGAAATCGCTCGGGTGTTTGAATGGTTCCGTCTCGAGAGCGTTGAAGCTCGAACAAGCGTTAACACGATGCGTGTTAAATTGCATTACATCTGCTTATTAGTCACGGCACGGGCAAGCCGCGTGCGACGTTGAAAAGGCAATCGTGTAATACGTCATAATTTCCATAGCGTGACTGGACACTCCTCCGGTGCCCTTCGTCCAACATCGCGTTAACACCTATAAATGGGAATTTATTATTTTCGCGGGTCGTCTTGGAACACCTTCCCTTGTTCCTTACACGTGTTCCGTAATTAAATACTGATTAATCAGTAATTTATCGTGCCAGCGTTTCCATAACGAAGCCTGACGAAGGAAAGTCTCCCTTCGAAAGTTTTCTCGGGGCGACTACTGCGCCTTGTAATTATTCCTCGATTTGAACATTGAAAATTACTTATATCTCCATCTCGAATTTTATTTTTCCTCGCAGAGACTGCACTCGTACTTCACGAGTTAATGGAAATGTAACGTAAGACAGAGATGAGGACAATTCTTGTCTAGATGGATAAATTGAAGACTGAGGATTATTTATACCTCTGCAGGGCTCATTCCGCACGAAAAAAGTGATGAGAATATATCGTGTAATGAGTCAGAGGTGAGCAAAATTTGCATCAATGTAAATGCTTCGAGTAATGAGATGCTTTCGGTGCACCTTTCCCTTCGCTTCGATTAAACGCTGAGGAAGCTACGGTATATTTTTTATAACACCTGTTTCCCGGACGAAACGCAAACGAAAGTATAACATTTGTTTTACACACTGATTAACATCCTCGATACACATTTCAACATGAAAACCCGCGGGCCTCCCCCTGCGCGTTGAAACGCGATTATGCAAATTATTCTGCAATGTGGCTCGTAATGGCCAATACAAACGGTGTTCGCGTGTACAAAAATTGTAGAACTTCGAGACGAGATAATCCAGCAATCTTTGCGAAAGTTTAAAAGGAATAAATGTTTAAAATATTACTATTCAAGAGCGAAGTTTTGACGCATCCCCTATGTCGTTAGAGAAACACGCCTAACTCTGGTTGAAACGGGTTCGAGGTCGGCATCCAAGATCGCATTATCGCGACGGACGCGGCCGCTAATTGCGCGGCTGTTCGGATTATCTCGATTACTTTAATTAACCGGCGGTTTTGTATGAACACGCGCACGCTGTTCGCGCGCTGCGCGTATGCAAAACCCGGTGTCGCCAATTTGCTATTTTAATTTTTATGCTCGCCACCCATTAGCCGATGACCTCGTCACGTATCTCGCATGTTCGACCGATACCGTGGATTAAAGTGGACTGCGGGGGTCTCTAATTCCGTGGCGACAACTTCTGTACTCGGTAATAAAGGAGTATTTTCTCAGAAGTGTAAAAAGAATAATTTGAGGAGAAGATATACAGATAAATAAACGTGATGTGTAATTAAGGTTCAAAAGGAAAAGTTTAGAATGGAGATGAAGACTGAAGTATATTGGGAAAAATGAAAAGCAAGAAGAGCACAAGCAAAAGTACAGGCAAAGTGGATGCGAAGAAAAAGAATAATTTGAAGTGAAGATATAAAAAGAATAATTTGAAGAGAAGATATAAAGATGTGTAATTAAGATTCAAAATGAAAAGTTTAGAATGGAGATGAAGAATGTAGTATATTGGGAAAAATGTGAAGTAAGAAGAGCACAAGCAAGACTAAAAAGAAAGTAAAAGAGTATACAAGAAACAAAATATCCTGGGAAAAATAAATGTGTCGAAAGAGAATAATTAAAACAGGATATATAAAGAGAATAATATATAAGACACATTCCAACCTGAAAGTCTACTTCGAATACTTAGAATATTCTATTAAAAATAATCAAGTACGATAATATGTACTAGTGATTACATAGGTTACATAGGTAACCTTTTTCTATTGAACTATAACATTACGAAAAATTTCCTCCGATTAGAGACGACTTGCACCACTTTTCCTCCGATTAGAGACGACTTGCACCACTTTTCCTCCGAGTTGCTCAACTGTTCCTAGCCTTTCTATCGCAAGGGCGAACCAGTTGGAGCTCGATCGGAGTAGTAGAGCTAGAGTGTAACAGAAGTTTACGGTCACCGGAAGTTCATGCTTATTCACTGAGCACCGAAAGGGCGACCGGGTATAATTTACGTATAAATTAAGCGGAATGAATCAACGGCAGACGATTAATCGCAATGGCTTGTCCGTGATAATAACAATGCTCGGCTTGTTTACGAGCGGTAAACGAATATATTAGCGTTTTCATTATTCCGCCACGTGGACGCGTCTATCGTGCCAGCCTTTCGATACCTGGCCTTCTCCTGGCACTAATGATCGCCTTTCGTTTATTTTTTCCACGATTTTACTTCGTTGGACAACTGGTGCGACCAGAAAACCCAGAAATTTTGAATTTTACAGTTGTCTCAAATGAAAGTCTTATTTTTTTAACGGTATAACTAACGCGTACTTTATTTTTAATATTTTATACATCGTTGCATTCGTGGCACATTCTTATAGATTTCTCCATATTTTTATTAGCTATAAGTCCATCAAAAAATAAAAAATAGAACTTTCTTCTTTGGTTCAGAATAGCAGTTAATACGTGCCAATTTTTAAGAAAAATTCAAAGACACATTTAAACTTTGATATACGTTTATCGAATTATTTATTGGAATAGGCACCATCTCGATCCACGACCTTTCCATCTTTTAAGGGATGTTTGTTTCCAAGCATTCGAATTTCCAATTCGGATTTTTCTTAAAAATTAGTACGAACTTTCTGGACAACCCAATATTTAGTTCGTGTCAACTTTTTGTGCCCGTATGACATACTAAATTATTTGAAACGTTTCAGTTAACGACACGTATTTCACTGAGGCATATTTTGCTATTCTTGGAGAACCTTAGTTTCGAGAATCTATAGTTTCGATAACCTTCCAACGATCGAAAACCGTGAAACGATTCGTGACGATTCGATCGTTCGTGGAAACAACGCGTATTCTCACGGGTTCGTAGTGGCGGGGGTGCGGAGCAGGGGTTGGTAGGAATAAAAAAA